>NC_086452.1:473602176-473902176 GCF_028390025.1 Pseudophryne corroboree | reverse complement strand
CGTTCCCTATACCGCAAATCCAGTTTGTTGCAAATAGAAATCAGTTCATCCAGTTTCGTGGGCACATCCCGAACCGTCAAGTAGTCCTTAATCCTGTCTGAAAGGCCGTTCCAAAAGGCAGCAATTAAGGCCTCCTCATTCCACTTTAATTCAAAAGATAAAGTACGTAACTGAATCACATACTGACTGACAGGACGTGAGCCCTGCTCTCAAGAGACGCTGAGGTGGTTTGGCCTGGCTCGTCGAAGATCTTCCTGAAAGAAGAAACAAAGTCAGTATAATTGAAGATAATTGGGTCCCCTCTCTCCCAAAGCGGAGACACCCACTCCAACACTTGACCAGTGAGGAGAGAAATTATATATGCGATGTTGGTGAGGGCCGATGGAAAATTAGCTGGCTGGAGCTCAAACTGGATTTCACACTGGTTAAGGAATCCTCTACAAAGTTTTGGAGAGCCATCGAACTTGCTAGGTGGTGGTTGCTGCAATCGAGATGTTGAGACTGTCGCCGGAGAAACCACTGCAGAGGAAGAGGCTACCGGAGCCGGGGACTGTGGGGCCCTAATGGCTGCGTGAAGAGCCAATAACCGATCTGGCATAGTTTGCATGAATTGCACAATTTGCGACTGAGTGGACTCCTGAATCTCCAAGCGTGAGAGAATGTGGGCCGTGGCATCGCCCCCGGAGGCATGATCGCCTGTCGGATCCATGGGGCCAGTGCTTACTGTCAGGGCAGGTGGTGTTTGTGGATCCTTTGGACTCAGTTCAACCGAAGAAGCAGATGCCCCTGAGTGCTGGAAACAAGGAGGACGAAGGTAATTCCTTTTCATATCTTTATTGAGGACAACAGATATGAATGAGACTGCAGGGCGCTGGGGCTTATTAGTTCGGGTTCAGGACTGAGGAACAGCTGGGAAGCGAGTCACTGAGTGATAGGAAGCCGAGGTTGTATAACTGTGAAGGATGTTCGTAGGTTGATATAAGGACGAGACTGAAGAATTGTGAAGACAAGTTAGTAGAATGAAGCGATGGCAAGGTTGAAGAGCTGTGAAGGCTGGTTGCTGGAGGCTATGAAGGCGAGGATGAAGAACTGAGAAAACTGGATGCTGGATGATTTAAAGACGTGGATGAAGAACTGAGAAAACTGGATGCTGGATGATTTGAAGACGTGGATGAAGAACTGTGAAAACTGGATGCTGGATGATTTGAAGACGTGGATGAAGAACTGAGAACACTGGATGCTGGATGATTTGAAGACGTGGATGACGAACTGTGAAAACTGGATGCTGATGATTTGAAGACGTGGATGAAGAACTGTGAAAACTGGATGCTGGATGATTTGAAGACGTGGATGACAAACTGAGAACACTGGATGCTGGGTGATTTGATGCTGGATGATTTGAAGACGTGGATGACGAACTGTGAAAACTGGATGCTGATGATTTGAAGACGTGGATGAAGAACTGTGAAAACTGGATGCTGGATGATTTGAAGACGTGGATGACAAACTGAGAACACTGGATGCTGGGTGATTTGAAGACGTGGAGGAAGAGCTGTGAAAACTGGACACTGGCGAACCACCACGGGAATCCTGCGGAATCCGAAGGTACTGGTGGGAGAGCGGGCGACCGCGACCACGTGCGGAAGTGCTGGTGGGCATTGTACGGCGAGAGTCGGCAGAGGACTCGGAGAGCCAGATGGGACAAATTAACCGGCAATACACAGAACAAGCTGCGGGAGCTGAGGCACAGAGTAACTACAACAAAGCACTGGCACAGAATGCAAAAATACCAGCCTACTTATAGGCAGCAGGGGATCAGGATTGGCTGTCACTCACCCATTACGCTCATTGGTGCTGCACTTTGATCTCCAACATGGCCGCCGCCATACTGCAGACACACTGGGAAGCTTGGCCACTATGTCCTCCCACCTGCCTCCCGGAAGCAGTCACTCACGCCGCCGACCGCAGTGGTAAGTGCCGTGGCTTGACAGGGAGGAGCTAGTAACATTGCTAAAATTTAAAGTGCCAGCTCCCGGTTGCTACCTACTATATCCCACTGTAACTGCTCTCCAGTTTCCCCTGTGGAATCGGAGAAAGGGATTTTATCGGTAAGTACCAAAATCCTGATATTACATATGTTCTTAGGGCAGCACAGATGGTGTAATGGTTAGCATTACTGCCTCACAGTGCTAAAGTCATAGGTTCGATACCCACCATGGCCCTGTGTGGAGTTTGTATATTCTCCCCGTGCTTGTGTGGGTTTCCTCCAGGGTGCTCTGGTTTCCTCCCACACCCTTCTGATGAAGGACATAATAGTCTGAAACGCGTTAAGCGTTCTGCTCTCCCTATCTACATTCAACCCGTTGGAAGGCTACTGTTTTGGTAATCCTGCACTGCTATCTTGTTCCGGAGCTTGGTACAGTTGACCCAGATCCACCAGGGGACTCTCAGGATTTCTCCAAACCATTGCTGCTATTGCCTTAAGGGATTTTTGAACATGCGATTTTATCTTCTGTGTTTGTAAGTGTAACCTGTTATTAAATCCAATATGTTTTTAATGATAAATTGCACTATGATATTCTTTATTGTGTTCCCCCTATGAATTAGAGGGGCTCTCTTATGAAGGGGACACAAGTCTGTTACAGATTACCTGCAAAGAAATAAATTGGAACACTACCAGATAATTGTGGATTTAATATATCTTTCAAAGACGGTATTGTTCCTTTTCTATTATTGTGCTGAGGTAATTGGAGAACTGGTTTATCTGTGGAGCGCTTGTAAGCTATCTTTCAAACTTTTCTGACCTTGTAATCACTTATAGTGCAGTGGGGAAAGCACTATTGGATTTGGATTGTAGCTGCACCACAGATTAGATTGCGCAGATTGTCTCTGGATATTCTTTTTATTTGTTCCTCCCACACCCCAAAAATATACCGGTAGGTTAATTGGCTCCCAACAAGAATAACCCTAGCGTCAATGTGTGTACATGTGGATGGGAATATAGATTGTAAGGTCCACTGGGGCAGAGACTGATGTGAATGGACAAATATTCTCTGTAAAGCGCTGTGGAATACGTGTGCGCTATATAAATAACTGGTAATAAATAAATGTGTTTTTTATATGACGCAGTCCGCAGATAGCGAGAACTGACGAACTAGCCTGAGAATCAGGCGGTGCTTATTTTTATAAAATATATTGGAAATGTTGAGGTAACGAGGGAATTGATAAGGATTACTGTATAATACATGTAGAAGTAAGGCAGCCAAGGATGTAGGACTCCTTCTTTTTTTTGTTCAATGATTTGTAATGTTGTTTTTTTCTGGGATGCCGCTGTCTGGATTTTGACACCCGGCATATCATATGTATCCCTCTGTATATAACACAGAGTATATAACACAGAGAATATTCTAGTAACCACTATACAATACAGAGAGCATCGCAATAACCACTATACAATACAGAGAGCATCGCAGTAACCACTATACAATACAGAGAGCATCACAGTAACCACTATACAATACAGAGAGCATCACAGTAACCACTATACAATACAGAGAGCATCACAGAAACCACTATACAATACACAGAGAGCATCAGAGAAACCACTATACAATACACAGAGAGCATCGCAGTAACCACTATACAATATATCGAGCATTCTAGTGGCCACAGTACAATGTTGAGAACATTCTAGAGACCATTATATATATAAAAGAACATTCTAGTGACTATTATACAGTACAGAGATCATTACAGTGACATCTATATACAGAAAACATTCTAGTGACCAATGCTTAATGCAGAGAACATTCTAATAATCACTGTACAATATCTAGAACATTCTAGTAACCACTGTACAATGCAGAGAACAATGTGTTCCACGCGTGTCACTGCCAGGCTGCATAGCTGGTAACGAGAGAACCACCAGTTGTGATAATTATCCAGCATTGGAGGTAATTCCAAGTTGATCGCAGCAGGATATTTTTTAGCAGTTGGGCAAAACCATGTGCACTGCAGGGGAGGCAGATATAACATTTGCAGAGAGAGTTAGATTTGGGTGGGTTATTTTATTTCTGTGCAGGGTAAATACTGGCTGCTTTATTTTTACACTGCAATTTAGATTGCAGATTGAACACATCCCACCCAAATCTAACTCTCTCTGCACATGTTATATCTGCCTCCCCTGCAGTGCACATGGTTTTGCCCAATTGCTAACAAAAAATCCTGCTGCGATCAACTTGGAATTACCCCCATTATGTGATATATGGGCACCCACATAGTAGATCAATAGTTCTTAAAATAAAGAAGAAGAATGTTAAACTAATCCTCATAAGACACTGAATATCAAATAACCTTTTTTTTATTTTATTCTGGTGGGCGCTGTAAGGGTTAAAATGTAAAAAGTTGCATTTCGTAAAACAGAAATACTGACTCGTACAGCCCTTCAGGATATCCTCCGGGATCAACTTATATAATCGATGCTGGCCCAGGACACATTGTCACTCCTGTGACACAGCATAGAGGAAAGACATGAACCTGAGATAACCCTATGTGTACAGGATAGGATACCCCAGTGCCCCCAGAACAGCCTGGAATCTCCGTGACATGAAAACAAGGCGCTGGAGACATCGCTACAGTCCTTGGTGACAGTATGGCGGCGCAAACGTTGCTGCACAGCTCCCGTTCCACCACATCCCAGCGGTGCTGCTCTGTACTGAGACCTGGTGACTGTAGCAGCGTGAGATGACGTGCGCCGTGTGACGTGGCGGGTTATCCTGCCGGAAGTAGCAATACTCAGGGAAGCTGTGGCATTTATAGGAAGCTCAATTTGTATCAAGGGCCTAATGTGTGCCAAGAAGACATTCACCCCTTAAATACACCACCGCCGGCATACACCATTTTTATATATGGGGGTAGTCAGAGGAGCAGTATATCAAAATACAGTCCCAGCATCCTGCGGTACAAGGCAAGTATAGGGAAACTGTACCAGATATGAGCTAGGATACCCCAGTGCTCACCGTTTCTCCAACAGATGGGTGAGGTAGAGGGGAACATCGCTGGTGTATATTACTAGTGATAGTATTAGTATAAGATGTTAGACGTGTGGAGATGGAGCATTTGGCTATGGCTAATCTCATGTCTTCCCAAGCTTCCTTGTTAGGTGGGCGACCAAGGTTGGTTTTCCAGCAGGGCCGTCTTTTCGTATGGGCTCAATGGGCACTTGCCCAAGGGCCCCAGGAATATAAGGGCCATAGAATGATAGCTGAGGCCCCCCTCTTTCCAGGAGTACCAGATCTTTGAAAATCGACCCTTGGGAACTGGAGATATTCAACGTCAAAGAAGTGGTCCCCATCCAATCCTGTTAATTGCTCTTTCCAGCCAGATATCTCAGGTTCTGTCTGACTTAGATTTTACTGAGGGTATACTCCAAAATCTGGAACTCTCCCCTTTCAGTGGACACTGGCATCTTGTCTCTACTATGCTCAGAACCAGAGATATCAGCCTTCCAGCAGCTAGTCCCTTCTCCAGCTCCACACGCCTGGTATGCAGTTTTATATTTTCGTCTGTGGATTGCTCTGGCTCCTGAACTTTGATCCCCAAGTACCCAGTACTTTCTGGAAGGTGGGACTCTCTAGTTTTTTTTATTCCATTCAAAGCTAAGAAATCTATTTCCAGAAACTTGAGATATCTGCAGTCAAACAAGCTGCCCTCCAGCAGAAAATGATGAAAATTAAGCCCACTCCACTATCCACCCCTCCCAACATATGAAACACCCCCTACCACCCTGCAAGTCATGTACCAGGGCCCCTTCATTCAGCACAATGCCCCCTTCTATAGTTTAGTGTTCTCCCTCTTGCCCCATCTGTGCAGTAAAGGAGTTGTTTGCAAAAATTACTGCTCCAGGTCCTACATGCTGAGCAGAATATAGAACAAAACCTACCACCAGCGGGACATCAAAGCTGCCACTGATAGCACCCCCCAACCCCTGCCACTGGAGGATGGGTAGGGACCCTAGTGCATTGCTGTGCCCAGGGGCCTACACTGCTGTTAAGACGGTCATCTCTTCCAGGCCACTTCATGAGGCTTTTGCTCTGGGAAACCAGCGTCAAGGAGGATGCCATAGTCTTTAGATATCATGCTTTTGGACATAGGACGATATTTACAAAGGCGTTCAAAAGGAGTGAGATCGTGGAGAAGTGGGATCTGGGGCAGGGGGCTTAAAGAATGTTGTATTTGAAAGTATTCAATGGGGTAGAGGGTATGGGTAGGGAAATTCAGTTGGAAGACTGGGATGGGAAACCAATGACCACATGAGCAGATGTCAGCAGGGAATTTAAGAGAGGTTGTGGTCAAGGACTTCATGCGAGTAGTGTGCAATCCTGGTGGGAAATCAGTTTTATATATAAGTATATGGTCCATACTTTCATAATGAATGTAAGTATCAGGGGTAGACAGGAAGAAGGTTGGTGTGTTTTTTGTAGGCCCAGCAAGGAAAACAGGTCTGGACAACTTAATATCAAGTCCAGAGGATGTCCAAGGAGGGGAATATGAGGAGGCAATCTGGGAAGCATGTGTAGCTAGGTAATATAGCTTGATATCAGGAAGTCCCTTTTGCCCCTAGAAATAGTTTTTTTTAAAGAAAATTAGAGGATTACCAGGGCAGATGATCATTCCAAACAATGCTGGTGAGGACTTGCTGGACTTTATGGAGGAGGGAAAGGGGGACTGCTACCGGGGGAGACTGGAAAAGATAGATCCATTTTGGTATGTTTTCATTTTGACAGCTACGATCTTGCCCAGCCCAGGTCTGCCAGAAGCTTGAAATAACTTGTGGGAAACCTTCCTAGAATAACCGCGATGTCAAGAATATCCCAGGATAGTTACGTTTTTGGAGTTGAAGCTTTAGTTGGATTTATTAGATTCAGCGTCCCGAGGGGAGATGTGGAGAAGCATGGTCTCTGTATACTGATGATACGCTATATTCTGAGATCTGTGGCTGAGTGAGCATTAGCAATATGGGGGTAATTCAGACCTGATCGCTCGCTAGCGGTTTTGCAGGCCTGTGATCAGGACAGAACTGCGCATGCACCACAATGCGCAGGCGCATCGCATGGGTACAAAGCGGATCACCGCTCAGCGATGGGTTTGTGCGAAGAATCCATTCGTATGGCCGTTCCCAAGGAGATTGTCAGGAAGAGGGCGTTTGTGGGCGGCAACTGACCGTTTTCTGAGTGGATGGAAAAACGCAGGCGTGTTCAAGCGTTTGCAGGGCGGGTGTCTGACGTCAATTCCGGCCCCGAACAGGCTGATGTGATCGCAGCGGCTGAGTAAGTCCTGGGCTGTGCAAAGACTGCACAAGATCTTTTCGTACAGCTCTGCTACACATGCGATCGCACACTTGCACAGCTAAAATACACTCCCCTACGGGCGGTGACTATGTGATCGCAACAGTGCAAAATAAAAAACCTAGCGAGCGCTCAGGTCTGAATTAGGCTCTGTGTCATCAATAAAGAGAGCGTTTTTTAGAAGTAGCATCTCTGACCTGCACTCCTTGAATGTTGGGATCCATTCTGACAGGGGAGACAAGAGGTTCTATCACCACAGCAAAGATCACAGGGGACAAGGGACAACCCGATAGATATGATGCCATTTAAAATAAAAAAAAGGATAGGATGGGATTACCATTTATAGAGACCCTACTGGCTGGATTAAAGGGTTATGACACATTCTGAAGGACCATACAGTATGTAGCATAAAGCTCCAGGAGATCCTGTCAAACATCTTCTCATCGTCAAGTGGGAGAACAACAGTCGGAGATCTCATGGAGTTTATGATGGGCATTAAATCTTTGGTCCTGCGAGTGTTGACCTGCACCTAACTTCCCATTATAAAATCTACTTGATCGTAGTGAACCAAGGAGGGATGGACCCGATTAAGCCTATTGGCCACAATTTTAGTGTACATTTTTACATTCAGATTGAGAAGGAGATAGGCCTGTACCTAGCGCAATTGTGCAGGTCCCTACCCTCCTTGGGTATCAACACGTTCCTAGCTTCCAGCATTTAACTGCGGGAGGAGCCACCTTGTAACCTTCCTCTGAACAGAGAATGCAGAACCAGTATGTCCGTATGCCGGACGGCAACCCCAACGCGTTTCACTCGCCACATAGTACCGTGCTTCAGGGATGTTCTGAAGTCTGAGGGGTGGTGTGTTTATGTACATGTTCACTCTGCTTCCCACGGAGTGAAGATAGTGGGTCCCTTATTACATATATGAAATCACTCCCCTTTTCTGAGATGCGATGGTCATTCATTTACGGCTGTCTTTATAAGTTCCTATTCAAATACATTGTAGCATCCAATATTAAAAAATGCCATTATGCGCTTCAGCTCTGGTTCCATTATATTGTAGAACCAAATATTTGAGTAAAGACTGTAATGATGGAAAATTACAGCTTGCAAAACTGTAATATTTAGCTGAAGTGAAATAAACATGCAGTTTAATATAAAATAAAATCAGCCAGGTAAGCAATCTGTGTATTATACAGGTTCTCAACTGCTGATAATGTTACACAATCTAAGCAAGTGTATTTCACTTTGTTGTGTTGTTAAGGTAGACTATAAAACACTGTTAGGTACACGGTCCAGTGGCGTAAGTTCGTCCCAGTTGCCCGGAGGCAAGATAAATGTTGATTCCCCCCTATTTCCTTTATTAAGATAAGTGTGTGTGTGTGTGTGTGTGTGTGTGTGTGTGTGTGTGTGTGTGTGTGTGTGTGGAGTGTTCTGAAAAAAATGTATATACTGTATTTATACATTTAATTGTCTTTTATTTTAAATCACACATTTCTTAGCAGTCATACCCAGGATTAGAACCCGTTACCTGTTACACTGGAAGCAGACACTTTACTGATGGAGCTATTTGCTCCTGTAGAGGAAGCATGAGAATGCTAACTATATGAAGTTACGTGTAATTGTCAGAGAAGTATCTTCATATATTTAAAATTCTCATATTTCCTATACAGGAGCAAACCGCTTCATCAGTAAGGTGTCTGCTTCCAGTGTAATAGGTTGTGGATTCTAATCCTGGCTATGACACTTGTAAAATGTGTATCTACAGTATAATAAAGAAGGTGTGACTTGTAAGGTGCAGGGACCAGTGAGGAAGTCGGCCACTGAAAAGATAGCGACAGCTATCAATTAACTTAATTCAATGAAGTCACAGAATGGGAGGAGAGGTGCCCCCTTCAGAGCAGGAGCCCGGCGGCAGATGACTCCGTTGTCTCCCAGAGTTCTGCCTCTGGGTACACCATGCTGTTATTTATCATGTCCCCGAGGGAGGTCACAGGAGCCGCCCTGAAACACCTGTGCCCCAGTTTTCATTAATGTTCTGTAAGATTTGTGCTTCCGTAAATGTAAAATTATATTGTGATTTATTGCAATCGTGCTCAGTGCCATCTGTTGCATAATCAAAGTAAATTCACAGAACCAGCAAACACTGGGATTGTAAACTCTCATCTTGGAATTGAGGGTAATGACCTACAGATAGCGGCAGGTTTCCCTGTACTTGTATAAGGCTGCCTAGGGTGACATCATCCCCACTGTGGTTTCAGACTACACCAGATAATCAGATTTTGTTTTATAATGGGTTCTGCAGTGGATTAGGACCCCGCAGTTAACCAGCTTTTCCTCAATGCTTCAGGAGAAGTAGGTACTTAGTAAATCTGTCACACAGGTCTCATTTTCCCTTGGAGCTTAATTTTTACCATAATTATATATGTGTAAAAAATGAACTTCTGAGTGTTTGTGAAATAACACTTCAGATACAGAAGACATATGAGCTATAAATATATAAACTGCATCGAAGCACTAGAGTGTTAGCTCTCAGGAGCAGGACCTTGCCTATTTATATTTCATGAACGCACTAGCTTGTACCTTGTGCATCTGTGTTGTACAGTGCCTTGCTAAAGTATTCACCTCCTTGGCTTTTTACCTATTTTGTTTAATTTAAAAAAAAATTAATCTGAATTTTATGTGATGGATATGCACAAAATAGCCTAAGTTGGTGAAGTTAAATAAGAAAAATTTATATAAAAAATAATTTTTATAAATAAAAATTGTAAAATTGGCATGTGCATATGAAGCCCCTCAAAAGTTACCTTCAGAAGTCACATAATTAGTGAAATGAAGTCCATCTGTGTGCAATCTAATGCCGCTTTCAGATCGCAAATGCCGGATCCCACCCGGTAAGATAAACGTGTCCTTACCGGGTGGGATCCGGCATTTGCTCTTCTCTGCTGGCTTTCCGACCCGGCAATATACCGGGTCGGTTGCCATAGCAGCGGGGGGCGCAGCAGCAGCAGGGACGGGGGTGGATGCGGCGCTGGGAGATGAGCTCATCTCCTGCGCCGCCTCTCCCTATGCTGTGAATGGGAGCCGTGTCGCATCGAAACGGCTCCCATTCACACTGCACCTGACCCGGTATTCAACCCGGTAATAACCCTTCTTTTTAACCGGATTGAATTACCGGGTCAGGCGACCCGCTAATTCGGCAAAGGTGCTTTCACATCGCACACTGACCCGTTTCGACACAGCAATATGCCGTGTCGATACCGGGTTATTTGTGCGATGTGAAAGGGGTATAAGTGTCACATGATCTCTCAGTATAAACACACCTTTTCTGAAAGGCCCCAGAGGCTGCAACACCACTAAGCAAGAGGCATCACACCATGAAGACCAAGGAGCTCTCCAAACAAGACAGGGACAAAGTTGTTGAGAAGTGCAAGTCAGGGTTGGGTTATAAAAAAACAACAGGATTTGAATTACCTACCGGTAAAACCTTTTCTCGTAGTCCGTAGAGGATACAGGGGTTCCATTTAGTACCATGAGGTATAGACGGGTCCACTAGAAGCCATGGGCACTTTAAGAATTTGATAGCGTGGGCTGGCTTCTCCCTCCATGCCCCTCCTACCAGACTCAGTCTAGGAAAGTGTGTCCGAGGAGACGGACATACTTTGAGAGAAGGATATAAAAGGATAGTGGTGAGATTCCGAACCAGCACACACAAACAAGAGGAAAGCTACGCTAACCAAACTTGAACAGCTGAACCAACAATACTTAACCAAGTAACAGTGCAGGAAGAATGAAGCACCAGGCGGGCGCCCAGTATCCTCTACAGACTACGAGATAAGGATTTACAGGTAGGTAATTAAAATCCTATTTTCTCTTACGTCCTAGAGGATACCTGGGTTCCATTTAGTACCATGGGGATGTACCAAAGCTCCCAAACCGGGTGGGAGAGTGCTGAGGTTCCTGCAGAACTGATTGACCAAACTGAAGGTCCTCAGAGGCCAAAGTATCAATTTTGTAGAACTTAGCAAACGTGTTAGAACCAGACCAAGTAGCTGCTCGGCAGAGCTGTAAAGCCGAGACACCCCGGGCAGCCGTCCAAGAAGAACCCACCGACCTAGTAGAGTGGGCCTGTACAGATTTTGGAACCGGCAAGCCTGCCGTGGAATAAGCATGCTGGATAGTAAGCCTGATCCAGCGTGCAATTGACTGCTTTGAAGCAGGACACCCAATCTTATTGGGATCATAGAGAACGAACATCGAATCCGATTTCCTGTGACGAGCTGTTCTCTTTACATACACCTTCAAAGCCCTCACAACATCCAAAGACTTTGAAGTAGCAGAGGTGTCCGTAACCAATGGAACCACAATAGGTTGGTTGATGTGAAACGCACATGTGCGCTGGCTCAGGACGCCCATCAAGCGCTTAAACCATGTTGCTGAGCCAACTTGGAGCGCAGCCTGTCAGAATTGCGCTCCAACCCTTGTGCCGCCATTCCCGCCGGCGACCCGCTAACCGGGCCGCCGGCACTGTACTCACCACTCTTCTCTCTTCTGGCTCTGTTAGGGGGTGGCGGCCGTGCTGCAGGAGTGAGTGGTCGCCTCGTGGGCTTGCGATCAGCACCCTCAGGAGCTCAGTGTCCTGTCAGCAGAGATAGAGAACCATTAACTTCAAGAGTTGGTTCCTACTCCCCCCCTAAGTCCCACGAAGCAGGGAGGCTGTTGCCAGCAGCCTGCCTGTAACCTAACAAACGCAGAAAACAATAAAACTAGAAAAACTCCTAAGAGCTCCCCTAGCTGTGACCGGCTCCTCCGGGCACATTTTCTAAACTGAGTCTGGTAGGAGGGGCACAGAGGGAGGAGCCAGCCTACACTATTAAACTCTTAAAAGTGCCAGTGGCTACCAAGAGACCCGTCTATACCCCATGGTACTAAATTGGACCCCAGCATCCTCTAGAACGTAAGAGAAAATAAAACTAAGAAACCTCCTAGGAGCTCCCCTAGCTGTGACCGGCTCCACCGGGCACATTTTCTAAACTGGGTCTGGTAGGAGGGGCATAGAGGGAGGGGCCAGCCCACACTGTTAAAACCTTAAAGTGCCAGTGGCTCCTAGTGGACCCATCTATACCCCATGGTATTAAATTGGATCCAGCATCCTCTAGGACGTAAGAGAAAACCCATACCATATAAACGTTATGTTCTACCATGCCAGGAAAACCTATTCCCCTACAGTACAAGGCCGTGCACACATTGACCAGTGACTCCATTTGCTATGAACTGAACCTGAAATCAGCTGGTTAACGAACAGCAAACGCTAAGTGAGACTGTGCACCACAATGAAGACCAGAGGAAGGCGCTCATAACAAGGGTTACAAATGCATAGAGGAGAGCCAGTCGCTGAGTTTGCTTCTTACTTCTGCCGTCAGCCGGGGATGTGAGCAAGAGACACGGACACCTGAGAATGCTTTGGCCAAGTGTCCTCCCTTTTCCCCGTGTGTACCAGACTGTTCTCACCCAGTCCCAACGTTGGTAATATACACTGCTCAAAAAAATAAAGGGAACACTAAAATAACACATCCTAGATCTGAATGAATGAAATATTCTTATTAAATACTTTGTTCTTTACATAGTTGAATGTGCCGACAACAAAATCACACAAAAATGATCAATGGAAATCAAATGTATTAACCCATGGAGGTCTGGATTTGGAGTCACACTCAAAATTAAAGTGGAATAACACACTACAGGCTGATCCAACTTTGATGTAATGTCCTTAAAACAAGTCAAAATGAGGCTCAGTAGTGTGTGTGGCCTCCATGTGCCTGTATGACCTCCCTACAACGCCTGGGCATGCTCCTGATGAGGTGGCGGATGGTCTCCTGAGGGATATCCTCCCAGACCTGGACTAAAGCATACGGCAACTCCTGGACAGTCTGTGGTGCAACGTGGCATTGGTGGATGGAGCGAGACATGATGTCCCAGATGTGCTCAATTGGATTCAGGTCTGGGGATTGGGCGGGCCAGTCCATAGCATCAATGCCTTCATCTTGCAGGAACTGCTGACACACTCCAGCCACATGAGGTCTAGCATTGTCTTGCATTAGGAGGAACCCAGGGCCACTCACACCAGCATATGGTCTCACAAGGGGTCTTGAGGATCTCATCTCGGTACCTAATGGCAGTCAGGCTACCTCTGGCAAGCACATGGAGGGCTGTGCGGCCCCCCAGAGAAATGCCACCCCACACCATTACTGACCCACTGCCAAACCGGTCACGCTGGAGGATGTTGCAGGCAGCAGAACGTTCTCCTTGGCGTCTCCAGACTCTGTCATGTCTATCACGTGCTCAGTGAGAACCTGCTTTCATCTGTGAAGAGCACAGGGTGCCAGTGGCAAATTTGCCAATCTTGGTGTTCTCTAGCAAATGCCAAACGTCCTGCACGGTGTTGGGCTGTAAGCACAACCCCCACCTGTGGACGTCGGGCCCTCATATCACCCTCATGGAGTCTGTTTCTGATCGTTTGAGTAGGTAGACACATGCACATTTGTGGCTTGCTGGAGGTCATTTTGCAGGGCTCTGGCAGTGCTCCTCCTGTTCCTCCTTGCACAAACGCGGAGGTAGAGGTCCTGCTGCTGGGTTGTTGCCCTCCTACGGCCTCCTCCACGTCTCCTGATATACTGGCCTGTCTCCTGGTAGCGCCTCCATGCTCTGGACACTACGCTGACAGACACAGCAAACCTTCTTGCCACAGCTCGCATTGATGTGCCATCCTGGATGAGCTGCACTACCTGAGCCACTTGTGTGGGTTGTAGGGAGGTCATACAGGCACGTGGAGGCCACACACACTACGGAGCCTCATTTTGACTTGTTTTAAGGACATTACATCAAAGTTGGATCAGCCTGTAGTGTGTTTTTCCACTTTAATTTTGAGTGTCACTCCAAATCCAGACCTCCATGGGTTAATAAATTTGATTTCCATTGATCATTTTTGTGTGATTTTGTTGTCAACACATTCAACTATGTAAAGAACAAAGTATTTAATAAGAATATTTCATTCATTCAGATCTAGGATGTGTTATTTTAGTGAGCAGTGTATATAAAGCACTGTGTGCATTTCCTCTAAGAAACCAAAGGTCCATGTGAGGCTATGAAAGACTTGCAGTGAAGGTCCATGTGAGGCTATGACAGACTTGCAGTGACGGTACATGTGAGGCTATGACAGACTTGCAGTGAAGGTACATGTGAGGCTATGACAGACTTGCAGTGAAGGTCCATGTGAGGCTATGACAGACTTGCAGTGAAGGTCCATGTGAGGCTATGACAGACTTGCAGTGAAGGAACATGTGAGGCTATGACAGACTTGCAGTGAAGGTCCATGTGAGGCTATGACAGACTTGCAGTGAAGGTCCATGTGAGGCTATGACAGACTTGCAGTGAAGGTCCATGTGAGGCTATGACAGACTTGCAGTGAAGGTCCATGTGAGGCTATGACAGACTTGCAGTGAAGGTCCATGTGAGGCTATGACAGACTTGCAGTGAAGGTCCATGTGAGGCTATGACAGACTTGCAGTGAAGGTCCATGTGAGGCTATGACAGACTTGCAGTGAAGGTCCATGTGAGGCTATGACAGACTTGCAGTGAAGGTCCATGTGAGGCTATGACAGACTTGCAGTGAAGGTCCATGTGAGGCTATGACAGACTTGCAGTGAAGGTCCATGTGAGGCTATGACAGACTTGCAGTGAAGGTACATGTGGATCTTTTGTACAGATGTGTGTAATGCAGCACACGTGCAGAATGTCACGTTACATGGCAATTCACTGCAGCGTAAAAAGCTGTTCAACAAAAGGACACTTTGTGCGTGTAGTGGCTTCACGTGTCCTAAAGACAATGCAACGCTAACACGCCACACGCAACTTTCCATCTGAGTGCAAGTGTTTTATACATACTCTAAGTGGCGTTATACAAGGACAGTCGTCGTAGTCTATAATGGTCATATATGGGATTATTTATATTCAATTGCTATAGCTCTATTATGAAGTCATTTTTTAATTATGTGTGAATAAAAGTGAATTGATTGCTTTTATATTGGCTATGATTGATGCTTTTAAATATTAATGCGCCCCCTCTCGTGAGGCTACTAACGTTACATCTTGTCCAGCTCCTGTACAAGTCATAGGCAAAGATTCTTAAGGGGGTTGCGCCCTCATGTGGACAGTTGGGGTAAGACAACATTCATAACTATTGAATGCTTTTTTGTAGCATTTGCTGGGGTGGAAAAAGTGAGTTATTATGAGAGTTGTGAGATTTCCTGAGTCTGTGTACGCAGAAGGGTGCCTTAAGGACATATTTGCAGAGCTTGGCCCACGCGCATTCACTGGTTATATAAAGCCGCTGGCATCGGTCTACTCCAACACACACTTAAATATTAACTATTGCATCTCTCTGCTCAACCCATCTTAACTACAATTACCAGCATAATGTAACACACTCAAAGGAGATTTACTATCAAAGGCTACCATAATAGTTTATCATTTCTTTCCATTTGCGGACACAGTGGTTGAATTGCTACCTCTGCTAAGGCCTGTGGGGTGTTTGTGTGTTCTCCCTGTTTGAGTGGCTTTCCAACTCTTCCAGATTCCTCCCATAGTCCTAGTACATATGGAAATCAGACGTTAGTGTGCATGGCTATTGGGTAGAGAAGACTGCAAGCTCACGGGGTTAGTGACAGATGTGAATGATGAAACCTTCTCTGTAAAACAGCGTAATAGGTAAGCACCATATAAGGTTATTAATAACATTTAATGAAGGTTACTCACAGTGTTGTAAATGTGACATAAGTACGCCACAAATAAGCAAAAACAGGATTTTAATACCTACCAGTAAATCCCTTTCTCATAGTCCATAAGGGATACTGGGGTTCACTTAATACGATGGGGTATAGAGGGGGGGGGGCAACGGAAGCAGTGCACTTTACATTTCTTCACTGGGTGTGCTGGCTCCACCCCTCTTTGCCCCCTCCCACAGGCAGTTATAAGTAAAACAGTGCCCGAAGGAGAAAGGACATACTTGAGAGAAGGAACATAATGAAAACAACCAGCAACGGCTGGAACCAAACAGCAAAGGCTGAACAGGTAACTTTTGGAAAAGAAAAAACCTGCACAGAAGTAAACACACAGAGGCAGGCGCCCAGTATCCCTTATAGACTACGAGAAAGGGATTTACCGGTAGGTATTAAAAACCTGTTTTCTCTGGCATCCATACGAGATACTGGGGTTCACTTAATACGATGAGGACGTCCCAAAGCATCCAGAACGTGCAAAGTTGCTTGCAGTACCGCCTGCCCAAACTGGGTATCCTCTTTGGCCAGGGTATCAAACTTGTAGAACTTCACAAAGTTGTTCTTCCCCGACCAGGTAGCAGCTCGGCATAGTTGCAAGGCCAAGACTCCACGAGCAGCCGCCCAGGAAGACACCACCGATCTTGTAGAGTGGGCCTTCAGACACTGTGGAACGGGTAAGACTACCGACAGATAGGCCTATATTGGATAGTCAGCCTAATCCAACGAGCAATGGACTGCTTAGAAGCAGGACAACCCTTTTTCTGTGCATCATAGAGCACGAACAAGGAATCCATCTTTCTGATCCGAGCCATTTTCTTGACATAGTTCTTCAAGGCTCTCACAGCATCTAACGACTCCAGAGGAGCAGATGTACCAGAACTTGACGGGACTACAATCGGTTGATTCAAGTGGAATGCAGAGACAACCTTCGGCAGGAACTGCTGTCTAGTCCGGAGTTCAGCTCTGTTCTTGTAAAAGAACAAGTTGGGACTTTTACATGATAAGGCCCCCAATTCTGAGACACGCCTAGCAGAAACCAGGGCCAGCAACATCACCGTCTTCCACATGAGATACTTGTCTTCTACCGTCATCAAAGGTTCAAACCAGGAGGACTGTAGAAACTCCAACACCACAGTCAAGTCCCAGGGTGCCGTGGGCGGCACAAAAGAAGGTTGTATGTGGAGAACTCCCTGCAAGAAGGTCTGAACTTCTGGCAACACTGTCAACTTCTTCTGTAAGAAAATTGAGAGAGCTGAAATCTGGACCTTAAGGGAACCCAGACGTAAGCCCTTATCCACACCAGCCTGCAGGCAACGAGAGAGAGAGAGAGAGAGAGAGAGAGAGAGAGAGAGAGAGAGAGAGAGAGAGAGAGAGAGAGAGAGAGAGAGAGAGAGAGAGAGAGAGAGAGAGAGAGAGAGAGAGAGATGTGTGTGTGTGTGTGTGTGTGTGTGTGTGTGTGTGTGTGTGTGTGTGTGTGTGTGTGTGTTTTTTCTTAGCACCAGGAGACATATCTCCTCCAGATATGATGATAGCGTTTTGACGTTACAGGTTTTCTGGCCTGAACCATGGTTGCAATAATCTTCTTGGAAAGGCCTTTGCGAGCTAGGATGTTCCGCTCAACTTACTAGCCGTTAAACGAAGTCCAGGTAGATAAACGGCCCTTGTTGCAGAAGATCTTCTCTGTGGTAGAGGCCAAGGGTCTATCACGGACATGGCCAGAAGATCTACGTGCCACGCCCTCCGAGGCCAATCTGGGGCAATCAGAATTGCCTGGACTCTGATTCCTAATTCGTTTGAGCACCCTCGGGAGTAACGGAATCGGAGGAAACAGGTAGACCAACCGCTAAGGCCAAGAAGACGTCAGCGCGTCTATTGCCCTCGCTTGAGGGTCCCTGGTTCTTGAGCAATACCAGGGAAGCTTCTTGTTGAGTCGTTAAGAAGCCGTCAAGTCTACCTGTGGGCGGCTCCACAAGTCGATGATCTGTTGAAACACCTGGTGGCGGAGACCCCACTCTCCCGGGTGTAGATCGTGCCGACTGAGGAAGTCCGCTTTCCCAGTTGCCCACCCCATGAATAAAGATTGCAGACACTGCTCTTCCGTTTCTCTCTGCCCAGAGGAGTATTTTTGACACCTCTCACATGCAGGCTCTGCTTTTTGTCCCACCATGTCGATTTATGTAAGCCACAGCCGTGGTGTTGTCCGACTGAACTTGGATCGCCCAAAGTTCTAGAATGTTGATTGGAAGAAGGGCTTCGTGGGTTGACCACCTGCCCTGGAACTGAGCCCCTTGAGTGACAGCTCCCCATCCTCTCAGACTCGCATCTGTAGTAGGAGGATCCAATCCTAAATCCCAAAACTGCAACCTTCCAGTAGGTTGGAGGACTGCAACCACCACAGGAGGGAGATCCTGGCCTGAGGTGACAGACGAATTATCCGGTGCATCTGAAGATGTGATCCGGACCACTTGCTCAGGAGATCCAATTGAAAAGTTCTGGCATGGAACCTTCCGTATTGAATGGGTTCGTAAGAGGCTACTATCTTTCCCAACAACTTTATGCAAAGATGAATGGATATCCGAGTAGGCCGTAGGACTAGTCGTACAATCTCCTGAAGTGTTCTTGCTTTGTCCTCTGGGAGGAACACTTTCTGGGCCACAGTATCCAGCCACATTACCAGGAAAAGGAGCCGCTGGGTTGGCTCCAAGTGGGACTTCTGTAAATTGAGGATCCACCCATGGTGTTACAGAAGTTGGAAAGTGCGATCTATATGGAGCAATAAAAGCTCCCTGGATCTTGCCTTTATCAAGAGATCGTCCAGATAAGGGACAATATTGACCCCCTGGACCCGGAGTTGGAACATCATCTCCGCTATCAACTTGGTGAATACCCTCGGGGCTGTGGATAAGCAGGGCAAACCGCAGGTAAACCTGGTGAGGCGGGCAAATTGGGATATGGAGATAAGAGTCTTTAGGATAGCCTGTTGCAGCGTAACCCGTGTATCCTCCAAAGCTGGTAAGCCCGATTTGAAAAATCGTTGGGGAGGAGCACCATTGCACTCAAGCTTGTAGCCCTGGGAAAGGAGGTCCCTTACCCAGGTACGCTGGCAGGATCCGTCCCAGATGCCACTGAAGTGGTGCAGACGAGCTCCCACCTAAAGATCCCCTCGTGGTGGGGAGGTACCGTCATGCTAAGGCTTTTGTGGAAGCTGAACTGGTGCTTGGTTCCTGGGAAACAGCAGCAGCTGGTTTTCTCATCTTACCTCCAGTGCCTCGTGCCTCATTGGAGGCACCTCTGGCTCTTGATCTGAACCTGGTGGTCCAAAAGGACTGGTTGGACAGCCCCGGGTAGGAACGCCTAGCCAGCGGGGCCCCAGAGGGGAGAAACGTGGATTTCCCTGCAGTAACCTTAGAAATCCATGTATCTAACTCCACCCCGAAGAGCCAATCCCCTGAGAAAGGGAGAGACTACACACTGCGCTTGGAATCTGTGTCCGCAATCCACTGACGCAGACACAAAGTTCTGCGCGCCGACACTGCCATGGTAGTAGTCCTAGCATTAATAGTGCCTATCTCCTTGAGAGAGTAACACAGCATGCGTGCAGTGTCTTGAAAGTGTTTAATGAGGGTCACCATAGTGACCAGGGGCATATCCTCCGCAAGGCCCTCTTGAATTTGAGTGGCCCAGGTATGGATGGCATGAGACATCCAGCAACCCGCTATCACAGGTCTTTTTGATACGCTAGCCGCTGTGTAAATAGACTTCAGTGTAGTTTCTATTTTCCTATCCCCAGGGTCCTTGAGCTGAAAGGACCCAGGGACCGGCAATACCACCTTCTTAGAGATGCGGGAGACCGAGACATCTACAGCTGGGGGTTCTTCCCAATGTTTCCTACCTTCCGGTGTAAATGGGAAAGCGCGCAAGACCTTCCTTACAACCTGATTTCTTTTAGCAGGATTTTTCCAGGCTTGTTTAAAATCCTCATCTAGTTCCGGAGAATCAGGGAAGGTGACGCTAAGCTTGTTCTGCGCTAGGAAAAACGACTGCGGTGCAGCAGCATCTGCCAAAGGGATTTTTAATACATCCCTGATAGCAAGAATGAGGGGCTCAATACCCTGTGTAGAAGTGGAATCTTCTATATCAGGTTCCTTGCATAATGTGTGTTTGACCATAATTACAGTAACAACACTCACACACACAGAGCAGTACAATAACAAGCCTGCCCTTACTGCGTGTGAGATGGAGACCTAGAGTGAGAGGAGGACAGCACACCCCAGCCTTGCAGACTCAGGAAATCTGCAGGCTGAATATATTTATATCACAGTAAAAACCGGATTACAAGTCCTATTCAGGACACTAGATTGTGTACAATAGCAGCTCTCCCCGTTATACACTCCTGTACCAGTTTCCTGTGTATCCCGAAATGTCTGGGGGAGCTGTGTGTCCTTGCTGCTGTAGGCAGAGGAAGGCGCCAAAATGCCGCTGGTCCTGGTTTGAGTAAGCTCCACCCCCTGTAATGGCACCGGAGCTACAGGGAATATTTATACTGGCAAAGTCTCCCTATCATGTGCAAACATCACAGAGGCTCTTAGTTTGCACTACCGCTGCCAGTGTACACAGGTGGGCTATAGCGGGTCCCCCCGTGGAGCGTCCTGTATGCCGTCCCAGCGTTTAGCCGCACCAAGAACTGGGCAACCCTCCTAGTGGGGCCCCCGGTTTGTACTCCCCACTGATGTCACCTTCAGGCTATATTAGGGGGGTGCGGCGTGCTGTGATTGCAACCGCCAAGGCGCAGTGCTCCGCGGAACTAACAAGCTCTCAGGACGGTGGTCCTGCAGTGGGGAAGCGGCTCTGACACCTTAGAGGCCGGTAACCGCGCCCCCCCCTAACTCCCACGGTGCAGGTATACTATTGCCCAGACAGTATTCCGAAAATAATAAAATTTAAAAGAAACTGAAGTGCACTGGCTCCGTTGGACCCCTTCTATACCCCACCGTATTAAGTGAACCCCAGTATCCCTTATGGTTGCCAGAGAAATATTCTCGTTCCAGACACTTTTTCTGCACCAGTAATGAGGATTACCCTAGTAGTGAGGACGGGAGGTTTTAAAAAGTTCTCCAACTATACAGAACCAGATCTGGATCAGTGGGTGCAATGTATGGAGAGAGAATACCTTACAGGAAAGTGATAAACAGCGGAAAGGAACATTTCCATGGCGGTTACATGGCCGGCCAGTGCACATGATCAGAAGTAACAGCTGCTCCAATACGATCCCACTGCGCCAATGTCAGCTTTGTACTGCAGGTCTTTGGGGATTAATACACTGTTAAAACGGACATAAGGAAATGTAATTTCTAATGTGAAGAGTCTCTAACATACACACATATTGGATAAAATAAGAATTTACTTACCGATAATTCTATTTCTCGGAGTCCGTAGTGGATGCTGGGGTTCCTGAAAGGACCATGGGGAATAGCGGCTCCGCAGGAGACAGGGCACAAAAGTAAAGCTTTTCCGATCAGGTGGTGTGCACTGGCTCCTCCCCCTATGACCCTCCTCCAGACTCCAGTTAGGTACTGTGCCCGGACGAGCGTACACAATAAGGGAGGAATTTTGAATCCCGGGTAAGACTCATACCAGCCACACCAATCACACCGTACAACTTGTGATCTAAACCCAGTTAACAGTATGATAACAAAAGGAGCCTCTGAAAGACGGCTTCCTACAACAATAACCCGATTTTTGTAACAATAACTATGTACAAGTATTGCAGAATAATCCGCACTTGGGATGGGCGCCCAGCATCCACTACGGACTCCGAGAAATAGAATTATCGGTAAGTAAATTCTTATTTTCTCTATCGTCCTAGTGGATGCTGGGGTTCCTGAAAGGACCATGGGGATTATACCAAAGCTCCCAAACGGGCGGGAGAGTGCGGATGACTCTGCAGCACCGAATGAGAGAACTCCAGGTCCTCTTTTTGCCAGGGTATCAAATTTGTAGAATTTTACAAACGTGTTCTCCCCCGACCACGTAGCTGCTCGGCAGAGTTGTAATGCCGAGACCCCTCGGGCAGCCGCCCAAGATGAGCCCACCTTCCTTGTGGAATGGGCATTTACATATTTTTTGCTGTGGCAAGCCTGCCACAGAATGTGCAAGCTGAATTGTACTACAAATCCAACGAGCAATAGTCTGCTTAGAAGCAGGAGCACCCAGCTTGTTGGGTGCATACAGGATAAACAGCAAGTCAGATTTCCTGACTCCAGCCGACCTGGAAACTATATTTTCAGGGCCCTGACAACATCCAGCAACTTGGAGTCCTCCAAGTCCCTAGTAGCCGCAGGTACCACAATAAGCTGGTTCAGGTGAAACGCTGACACCACCTTAGGGAGAAACTGGGGACGAGTCCACAGCTTTGCTCTGTCCGAATGGACAATCAGATATGGCTTTGTGAGATAAAGCCGCCAATTCTGACACTCGCCTGGCCGAGGCCAGGACCAACAGCATGGTCGCTTTCCATGTGAGATATATCAAATCCACAGATTTGAGTTGTTTAAACCAATGTGATTTTAGGAATCCCAAACTACGTTGAGATCGCCCAGTGCCACTGGAGACATCAAAAGGGGGTTGTATATGCAGTACTCCCTTAACAACTTCTGGACTTCAGGAACTGAAGCCAATTTCTTTCTGGAAGAAAATCGACCGGTCGAAATTTGAACCTTAATGGACCCCAATTTGAGACCCATATACACTCCTGTTTGCAGGAAATGTAGGAATTAACCTAGTTGAAATTCTTCCGTGGAGCCTTCCTGGCCTCACACCATGGAACACATTTTCACCTAAGCAGTGATAATGTTGTGCGGTCACCTCCTTCCTGGCTCTGACCAGGGTAGGGATGACCTCTTCCGGAATGCCTTTTTCCCTTAGGATCCGGCGTTCACCCGTCAACGCGGCTGCGGTAAGTCATGGAACAGACATGATTCTTGCTGAATCAAGATCCTTTCTAGTATCTCTTGAAGTTCCGGGTACCAAGTTCTTCTTGGCCAAACCGGAGCCACGAGTATAGTTCTTACTCCTCTCCTTCCTATCATTCTCCATACACTGGGTATGAAAGGCAGAGGAGGGAACACATACACCGACTGGTACACCCACGGTGTTACCAGAGCGTCCCAGCTATTGCATGAGGGTCTCTAGACCTGGCGCTTCATGTGGGACGCCATCATAACCACCTTTGGTCTTTCCCAACGGTTTACAAACATGTGGAAACTTCCAGATGAAGTTCCCACTTTTCCGGGTGGAATTCATTCATGCTGAGGAAATCTTCCTAGTTGTCCACTCCCGGAATGAACACTGCTGACAGTGTTATCACATGATTTTTCGCCCAGCGAAGAATCCTTGCTGTCATTGCCCTCCTGCTTCTTGTGCCGACCCGTCTGTTTACGTGGGCGACTGCCATGATGATGTCCTACTGGATCAGCACCGGTTGACTTTGAAGCAGAGGTCTTCCTAGGCTCAGAGCATCGTAAATTGCCCTTAGCTCCAGTATATTCATGTGGAGAGAAATCTCCAGACTTGACCACACTTCCTTGGAAATTTCTTCCCTGTGTGACTGTTCCCCAGCCTCTCAGACTGGCATCCGTGGTCACCAGAACACAGTCCTGAATGCTGAATGTGCTGCCCTCTAGAAGATGAGCACTCTGCAGCCCCCACAGAAGAGACACCCTTGTCCTTGGAGACAGGGTTATCCGCTGATGCATCTGAAGATGCGATCCGGACCATTCGTCCCGCAAATCCCCCTGAAAAGTTTTTGCGTGAGATCTGCCGAATGGAATCGCTTCGTAAGAAGCCACCATTTTTCCCAGGACTCCTGTGCATTGATGCACTGATACTTGGCCTGGTTTTAGGAGGTTTCTGACTAGGTCGGATAACTCCCTGGCTTTCCCCTCCAGGAGAAATACCTCTTTCTGGACTATGCCCAGAATCATTCCTAGGAACAGCAGACGTATCATCGGAAAACAGCTGCGATTTTTGGAATATTTAGAATCCACTCGTGCTGTCGTAGAACTACTTTAGATAGTTCTTTTCCGACCTCCAACTGTTCTCTGGAAACTTGCCCCTTTCAGGATATCGTCCAAGTAAGGGATAATTAAGATGCCTTTTTTTCTTTTAAGAATCATCTTTTCGGCCATTACCTTGGTAAAGGCCCGGGGTGCCGTGGATAATTCAACGGCAGCGTCTGAAACTGATATTGACAGTTCTGTATCACGAACCAGAGGTACCCTTGTTGAGAAGGGCAAATTTGGACATGGAGGTAATCCTTGATGTCCAGGGACACCATATAGTCCCCTTTTTTCCGGTTCTCTATCACTGCTCTGAGTGACTCCATCTTGATTTGAACCTTTTTATGTAAGTGTTCAAAGATTTCAGATTTAGACTATGTCTCACCAAGCCGTCTGGCTTCAGTACCACAATATAGTGTGGAAGACTAATACCCTTTTCCTTGTTGTAGGAGGGGTACTTTGATTATCACCTGCTGGAAATACAGCTTGTGAATTTTTTCCCAATACTGCCTCCCTGTCGGAGGGAGCCGTTGGTAAAGCAGGCTTCAGGAACCTGCGAGGAAAAAATGTCTCGACTCTCCAATCTGTACCCCTGGGATAATACTTGTACGATCTAGGGGTCAACTTGCGAGTGATCCCACTGCGCGCTGAGACTCTTGAGACTAACCCCCCACCTCACCTGAGTCCGCTTGCACGGCCCCAGCGTCACGCTGAGGACTTGGCAGACGCGGTGGAGGGCTTCTTTTCCTGGGAAGGGGCTGCCTGCTGCAGTCTACTTCCCTTTCCTCTATGTCTGGGCAGATATGACTGGCCTTTTGCCCGCTTGCCCACATGGGAAACGGAAGGATTGAGGCTGAAAAGACAGTGTCTTTTTCTGCTGAGATGTAACTTGGGGTAAAAAGGTTGGATTTCCCAGCTGTAGCCGTGGCCCCCAGGTCCGATGGACCGACCCCAAATAACTCCTTCCCTTTATACGGCAATACTTCCATGTGCCGTATGGGATCTGTATCACCTGACCACTGTCGTGTCCATGACATCTTCTGGGAGATATGGACAACGCACTTATCTTGATGCCAGAGTGCAAATATCCCTCTGTGCATCTCGCATACATATATATAGAATGCATCCTATTAAATGCTCTATATCAATAAAATATTTTTAGTCAGGGAATTCGACCAAGCCAACCCAGCACTGCATCTCCAGGCTGATGGCGATCGCTGGTCGCAGTATAACCACCGTATGTGTGTATATACTTTTTAGGATATTTTTCCAGCTGCCTATCAGCTGGCTCCTTGAGGGCGGCCGTATCTGGAGACGGTAACGCCACTTGATAAGCGTGTGAGCGCCTTATCCACCCTAAGGGGTGTTTCCCAACGCGCCCTAACTTCTGGCGGGAAAGGGTATAACGCCAATATTTGCTATCGGGGTAAACCCACGCATCATCACACACTTCATTTTATTTTATCTGATTCAGGAAAAACTACAGGTAGTTTTTTCACTCCCACATAATACCCTTTTTTGTGGTACTTGTAGTATCAGAAATATGTAACACCTCCTTCATTGCCCTTAACGTGTGGCCCTAATGAGGAATACGTTTGTTTATTCACCGTCGACACTGGATTCAGTGTCCGTGTCTGTGTCGACCGACTGAGGTAAATGGGCGTTTTTTTTTTAAAAACCCCTGACGGTGTTTCTGAGACGCCTGGACCGGTACTAATTGTTTGTCGGCCGTCTCATGTCGTCAACCGACCTTGCAGCGTGTTGACATTTTCACGTAATTCCCTAAATAAGCCATCCATTCCGGTGTCGACTCCCTAGAGAGTGACATCACCATTACAGGCAATTTCTCCGCCTCCTCCAACATCGTCCTCATACATGTCGACACACACGTACCGACACACAGCACACACACCTGGAATGCTCTGACAGAGGACAGGACCCCACTAGCCCTTTGGAGAGACAGAGGGAGAGTTTGCCAGCACACACCAAAAAACGCTATAATTACATAGGGACAACCTTATATAAGTGTTTCTCCCTAATAGCATCTTTATATATATATTTATATCGCCAATTAGTGCCCCCCTCTCTGTTTAAACCCTGTTTCTGTAGTGCAGTGCAGGGGAGAGCCTGGGAGCCTTCTCTCCAGCCTTTCTGTGAGAGAAAAAATGGCGCTGTGTGCTGAGGAGATAGGCCCCGCCCCTTTTCCGGCGGGCTCGTCTCCCGCTCTTTAGTGAAGTTTGGCAGGGGTTAAATATCTCCATATAGCCTCTGGGGGCTATATGTGAGGTATTTTTAGCCAGTATATAGGTTTACATTTGCCTCCCAGGGCGCCCCCCCCCAGCGCCCTGCACCCTCAGTGACAGCGTGTGAAGTGTGCTGAGAGGAAAATGGCGCACAGCTGCAGTGCTGTGCGCTACCTTTAGAAGACTGTCAGAGTCTTCAGCCGCCGATTCTGGACCTCTTCTAACTTCAGCATCTGCAAGGGGGCCGGCGGCGCGGCTCCGGTGACCATCCAGGCTGTACCTGTGATCGTCCCTCTGGAGCTGATGTCCAGTAGCCAAGAAGCCAATCCATCCTGCACGCAGGTGAGTTCACTTCTTCTCCCCTCAGTCCCTCGTTGCAGTGATCCTGTTGCCAGCAGGACTCACTGTAAAATAAAAAACCTAAGCTAAACTTTCTCTAAGCAGCTCTTTAGGAGAGCCACCTAGAATTGCACCCTTCTCGGCCGGGCACAAAAATCTAACTGGAGTCTGGAGGAGGGTCATAGGGGGAGGAGCCAGTGCACACCACCTGATCGGAAAAGCTTTACTTTTGTGCCCTGTCTCCTGCGGAGCCGCTATTCCCCATGGTCCTTTCAGGAACCCCAGCATCCACTAGGACGATAGAGAAATTATCAGTGTACACTTCTAGTTATCTATAGCGTTAATCTGTGCGGAGGATGAGGACACAAGCAGCGCTGCCGGGAATAACAACGCCAAGTTACAAACATAGGTTTTATTAGGAAGAAACTCTCCATGCCCCTGACGTCTCCCGGTCCTCTAGGAGTCTGGGTACAGCAGTAATCACAGTCTGATAGATTGGGGTACAGGGACAGCTCAGAGTGGAGGATGCTGGGAAAGGGGCGTTTCACAGCTCAGGAATACAGAACACAAAGTAAAACATACATGTAATAAATAAACACACATGGAAGGGCGTTACATACAAGTGTGATTGTACCAGGGAACTTCCACCGGGACTGCGTTGCCCCTTTCCACATAGGATGTGTCGCATATAGACACAAGTCTGTCCCTGCACAGCGCAGAAGAATATTCCACTATCTCCACGGGGCACGCTGTGTTGCGGAGACCGGCTTAGACGAGTATATATGTGCTGGGCTCTTAAGACTTGGACTTTTGGTACTGGGGACCAAAACATTAATATTTCACATACGGAAAACCCATTTACTTTCTATTCTGTGCCAGATTGCACTAACGCTACAAGTCTCTAGCCTGTTGTAGAGAGGGAAGGTTTGGGCAGCTGTGAGCAGACACACGGTCAGTATTGAGGTTGTATCCCCCCCGAAGAGGAAGGCGGGAGGGAGCCGCGCCCCCTGTCTCTCTCTATTCTTCTTCCACAGGAGGGTTGGTGCAGACAACGGATTACTGGCAAATATTAAAGCAATAGGGGATACAACTCTAGCAGCCTATGGTCACCTGACCGACGGTGGCTCCAGGACACGTTACTCTCCAGAAGTGGCCCTGTCCGCCGTGGTAGAGTGTGTGGTCATTTCATCCGTCATACCCCGAGTCATTGTCTTCATAAATACCCCACAAGTGTCTTTATTTGGGGGCTGTCCCTGTATCCCCCCCCCCCCATCGTTCTCCTCTAGCTCCCGTCTCGGGAGCACAGCGTAGGGTGCAGAGTTTGGTAGAGGAGGGCACAGCTCGGCAGGCAAGGGTGGCAGCCAGTGTCAGACCTCACACAGTACGACAGGGAAATCCACGTGGATGCACGGATGGTCTAACCGGATGGTGCCCTGGGGAAGGACGACAAGCGGAGTTACTTGCTAGCAGATGGGAGAGCAAGGCAGTATGGGAATCTTCTACAAGCACATTTATATATAACGGATACACGTGCAATCTCCTATAATTACCACCATTCATTCCTAAACATGACAATCAAACATATCTTGGTATCCACATGCGTAGCCACAAAATCCACTGAAATGGCCCAGACAGAGTGATGGGAACCACTGGGTAATAGATTATTATTAGATTTCATACTGGTTCCGTCACTTAGGAATGAATCTCACCTGTGTCTGCCATACACAATGCCTCATTCTAGAGCTTCTGGTTTACCTCACTGTGAGCCGTAATGCGCACGGAAGAAAGACATCAGGCAGAAGATCGTAGCCAAACGTGGACAATCTCCTGAGACCTTCATATTCCCCCTCAGTGGTGTGATGCTATGAGGCAGCGAAGGCTCATCGCACGGTAGCCGGCCACCACGGACGCGGACCACAGGAGAAAGCGACAATGAAGGTTTCACACGGGGCGGGTAGAGTGATGGCGAAAGCTCCTCTATCATCTGCCAGACAGACTCAAGGTTCCAGCTCACCCCGTCATCACCAGCTCGCTGACCGGGCGCATGTTAGGAAGTCCGGAGGCCTCGCTGACAGGGCGTATGTTAGGAGGTCCGGAGGCCTCGCTGACAGGGCGCATGTTAGGAGGTCCGGAGGCCTCGCTGACAGGGCGCATGTTAGGAGGCCTCGCTGACAGGGCGTATGCTAGGAGGTGGGGAGGCCTCGCTGACAGGGCGTATGTTAGGAGGTCCGGAGGCCTCGCTGACAGGGCGCATGTTAGGAGGCCTCGCTGACAGGGCGTATGCTAGGAGGTGGGGAGGCCTCGCTGACAGGGCGCATGTTAGGAGGTCGGGAGGCCTCGCTGACAGGGCGCATGTTAGGAGGTGGGGAGGCCTCGCTGACAGGGCGCATGTTAGGAGGTGCGGAGGCCTCGCTGACAGGGCGCATGTTAGGAGGTGCGGAGGCCTCGCTGACAGGGCGCATGTTAGGAGGTGCGGAGGCCTCGCTGACAGGGCGCATGTTAGGAGGTGCGGAGGCCTCGCTGACAGGGCGCATGTTAGGAGGTGCGGAGGCCTCGCTGACAGGGCGCATGTTAGGAGGTGCGGAGGCCTCGCTGACAGGGCGCATGTTAGGAGGTGCGGAGGCCTCGCTGACAGGGCGCATGTTAGGAGGTGCGGAGGCCTCGCTGACAGGGCGCATGTTAGGAGGTGCGGAGGCCTCGCTGACAGGGCGCATGTTAGGAGGTGCGGAGGCCTCGCTGACAGGGCGCATGTTAGGAGGTGCGGAGGCCTCGCTGACAGGGCGCATGTTAGGAGGTGCGGAGGCCTCGCTGACAGGGCGCATGTTAGGAGGTGCGGAGGCCTCGCTGACAGGGCGCATGTTAGGAGGTGCGGAGGCCTCGCTGACAGGGCGCATGTTAGGAGGTGCGGAGGCCTCGCTGACAGGGCGCATGTTAGGAGGTGCGGAGGCCTCGCTGACAGGGCGCATGTTAGGAGGTGCGGAGGCCTCGCTGACAGGGCGCATGTTAGGAGGTGCGGAGGCCTCGCTGACAGGGCGCATGTTAGGAGGTGCGGAGGCCTCGCTGACAGGGCGCATGTTAGGAGGTGCGGAGGCCTCGCTGACAGGGCGCATGTTAGGAGGTGCGGAGGCCTCGCTGACAGGGCGCATGTTAGGAGGTGCGGAGGCCTCGCTGACAGGGCGCATGTTAGGAGGTGCGGAGGCCTCGCTGACAGGGCGCATGTTAGGAGGTGCGGAGGCCTCGCTGACAGGGCGCATGTTAGGAGGTGCGGAGGCCTCGCTGACAGGGCGCATGTTAGGAGGTGCGGAGGCCTCGCTGACAGGGCGCATGTTAGGAGGTGCGGAGGCCTCGCTGACAGGGCGCATGTTAGGAGGTGCGGAGGCCTCGCTGACAGGGCGCATGTTAGGAGGTGCGGAGGCCTCGCTGACAGGGCGCATGTTAGGAGGTGCGGAGGCCTCGCTGACAGGGCGCATGTTAGGAGGTGCGGAGGCCTCGCTGACAGGGCGCATGTTAGGAGGTGCGGAGGCCTCGCTGACAGGGCGCATGTTAGGAGGTGCGGAGGCCTCGCTGACAGGGCGCATGTTAGGAGGTGCGGAGGCCTCGCTGACAGGGCCTATGTTAGGAGGTGCGGAGGCCTCGCTGACAGGGCCTATGTTAGGAGGTGCGGAGGCCTCGCTGACAGGGCCTATGTTAGGAGGTGCGGGGGCCTCGCTGACAGGGCCTATGTTAGGAGGTGCGGAGGCCTCGCTGACAGGGCCTATGTTAGGAGGTGCGGAGGCCTCGCTGACAGGGCCTATGTTAGGAGGTGCGGAGGCCTCGCTGACAGGGCCTATGTTAGGAGGTGCGGAGGCCTCGCTGACAGGGCCTATGTTAGGAGGTGCGGAGGCCTCGCTGACAGGGCCTATGTTAGGAGGTGCGGAGGCCTCGCTGACAGGGCCTATGTTAGGAGGTGCGGAGGCCTCGCTGACAGGGCCTATGTTAGGAGGTGCGGAGGCCTCGCTGACAGGGCCTATGTTAGGAGGTGCGGAGGCCTCGCTGACAGGGCCTATGTTAGGAGGTGCGGAGGCCTCGCTGACAGGGCCTATGTTAGGAGGTGCGGAGGCCTCGCTGACAGGGCCTATGTTAGGAGGTGCGGAGGCCTCGCTGACAGGGCCTATGTTAGGAGGTGCGGAGGCCTCGCTGGCAGGGCCTATGTTAGGAGGTGCGGAGGCCTCGCTGGCAGGGCCTATGTTAGGAGGTGCGGAGGCCTCGCTGGCAGGGCCTATGTTAGGAGGTGCGGAGGCCTCGCTGACAGGGCCTATGTTAGGAGGTCCGGAGGCCTCGCTGACAGGGCCTATGTTAGGAGGTCCGGAGGCCTCGCTGACAGGGCCTATGTTAGGAGGTCCGGAGGCCTCGCTGACAGGGCCTATGTTAGGAGGTCCGGAGGCCTCGCTGACAGGGCCTATGTTAGGAGGTCCGGAGGCCTCGCTGACAGGGCGTATGTTAGGAGGTCCGGAGGCCTCGCTGACAGGGCCTATGTTAGGAGGTCCGGAGGCCTCGCTGACAGGGCGTATGTTAGGAGGTCCGGAGGCCTCGCTGACAGGGCGTATGTTAGGAGGTCCGGAGGCCTCGCTGACAGGAGAGATTATCCCAGACGCACCGGAACAAGTTACTGTCTGAGCTCCCTAATAGTAAGTCTAGAACGCAACTGTGTCATTTCTATTAATTGTTCTGATTTATACACAAAGGTTGTGTAATAGTGTAACGGCACCACAACGTTGTACTGGAGACTTGTGTTATCCCGGTCACTATTCCAGCTCTGATTCTATACGCAGGAACTAACACTGCATTCTGTTCTCAGGACACTGATATGTACAGATGCCTCATCCATCCAGCCTCAATACCCCATGCAGTGCGAGGTGCCTCATACATCCAGCCCGAATACCCCATGCAGCGCGAGGTGCCTCATCCATCCAGCCCCAATACACCATGCAGCGCGAGGTGCCTCATCCATCCAGCCCCAATACCCCATGCAGCGTGAGGTGCCTCATCCATCCAGCCCCAATACCCCATGCAGTGCGAGGTGCCTCATCCGTCCAGCCCCAATACCCCATGCATTGCAAGATGCCTCATCCATCCAGCCTCAATACATTATACAGCGTTCGATGCCTCATACATCTAGCCTCAATACACCGTGCAGTGCGAGATGCCTCATCCATCCAGCCTCAATACACCATGGAAAGCGAGATGCCTCATCCATCCAGCCTCAATACACCACGCAGCGTTCAATGCCTCATACATCTAGCCTCAATACACCATGCAGCGTTCAATGCCTCATATATCCAGCCTCAATATACCCTGCAGCGTGAGATGCCTCATACATCCAGCCTCAATACACCATGCAGCATGAGATGCCTCATACATCCAGCCTCAATACACCATGCAGCATGAGATGCCTCATACATCCAGCCTCAATACACCATGCAGCGCGAGATGCCTCATACATCCAGCCTCAATACACTATGCAGCGTGAGATGCCTCATACATCCAGCCTCAATACATTATACAGCGTTCGATGCCTCATCTAGCCTCAATACACCGTGCAGTGCGAGATGCCTCATACATCCAGCCTCAATACACCATGCAGCGTGAGATGCCTCATACATCCAGCCTCAATATATTATACAGCGTTCGATGCCTCATACATCTAGCCTCAGTACACCGTGCAGTGAGATGCCTCATACATCCAGCTTCAATACACCATGCAACATGAGATGCCTCATACATCCAGCCTCAGTACACCATGCAGCTTGAGAGATGCCTCATACATCCAGCCTCAGTACACCATGCAGTGAGAGATGCCTCATACATCCAGCCTCAGTACACCATGCAGTGAGAGATGCCTCATACATCCATGATGTATGAGGACATACCACTATACACATATAGATTATATATCTATCTATCCACACTTCGTGATCTCGGTTTCTACCTACACACATAGGCAGCATGAATGATGTAGTGGTTAGCATTACTGCCTCACAGCACTGAGGTCATGATTCCCACCACAGTGTGAAGTTTATATATTCTCCTCGGGCCTGTGTGGAGTTTATATATTCTCCCCGGGCCTGTGTGGAGTTTATATATTCTCCCCGGGCCTGTGTGGAGTTTATATATTCTCCCCGGGCCTGTGTGGAGTTTATATATTCTCCCCGGGCCTGTGTGGAGTTTATATATTCTCCCCGGGCCTGTGTGCGCTCCAATTTTCTCCCACAGTCCAAAAATATACTGGCAGGCTAATTGGCTCCGTGTGTGTGTGTGTGTGTGTGTGTGTGTGTGTGTGTGTGTGTACACATGTATATGGGCCACGTAGTGCTTATCGGTGTTTCTATATATCTGCTATGGTTACCTGAGGCCGCAGGTTCTTGTGGATGCGTTTCAGTTTTGCGCGTTTCCGACCGTTCTTGGTCACGATCGTTTCCTCGTAGAACTCATGTGCCAGGTCTCCATCTTCATCAAAGTACATGGAGCTATTAGGAAGAGGAGACTATGAAATACACAGGAACACACATGGCTCCACCAACCCCTCACACCCGCTACAGCTGTGATATACTGCAGGGGAGCTGTGCACCCACTAATGTCATTACATTCTCCCACAGGACAAAGGTCACCATTACCCAGGCGCTGTGCCACACTGATCCGGAACTCAGGGTAACTGCATCTACCTGTGTACCTGTTAATGATGAACTAGTAAACTGCTGCCACCAAGGTGACCTGTGAGATATAACCACAGCGGGTCACATTTCCTCATCGCCCTAACACCCTGAGCAGCGAAAAGCAGTACTCAGAGCACTGGATGGGGGGGGAAAGAAGCAAGCAGGCTGGATACATAAATTGTAGAACTATATATCTATGCAACTATAATGTCTCTCATACCGCGCACTAACTCACACACTTACTGTACAGTAAGATTACAATGTATAACCGCTTCACTGGCTAATCATTTATTGCACTTTGTTAACTACCCGCGGGAGAGCGCATCGTTAATGATATAGTGTGTACACACCTGACGATATGAATGATATAACGTCCACCCACCGGATAGGACGATATATATCGGGTGCATATTGTCAAGTGTGTAACCTAAGTTTCAGCTGCTGAAACATTTGTTAAGCTGACGGACTGCACCAAAGTCTTCCCCATCTGGCCTGCTCTACTCTATCGCCTACAACTGTAGCATGGCGACGGCTATCACAGTAACGTTAGATACACAGCATGCTTCCTGGTTTGAGGCTCACCTGCAAACAGACTTCCCACTAACCATAGCATCTCTTGAACTCCTAGAAATGCATCTGACACAATAAGGGGCCTATTTATCAATTATTAGCATAGCCCCCCCCCCACCACTCCCCAGTTACCGACTGCAAAAGCAACCCCGATATGTTACCATGGGGGCTGCTTTACCACTGTATTTACCATGCTGTGGAATGGACCCAGGTAGTGTTAGTCATTGAAGCCTATCGGCTACTTTCTGTGCCATTTACAGGAATTAGCCAATAGCAGACAGCAGATGTGCATTAGCGGCTCCTGAAGTGATAGTATTAGCGAGCACATCACTTCTAAACCATTGCAGGGACCGGCACCTGTCAGAGCCCCTGATGATAGGATACATCTGGGAAATCCATCATTTCTTATTTCTGAAGTACATAATCCAGCAAATGAGCAGCTACTGGGGGCGCACACAGTGATATAACCATGGGAAGGTTACAGCTGGTCTGTAGGTGACCCAGGATCTCTCCTGTGGTGTGATGGAGAGAACTGGTATAAGGCTTCCCCGGAGAGGACAGGGAGAGTGCGGCACCAGGCGATCAGGTGTGATCAGCTCCTGCGTCAGGCTGCGGCGTCTCTGCCTAGCTGGGGAACGGGCAGAAGCCCCTGCAGAGATGGGGACCAGCAGGCACAGCTACACCGGCGGTGTGAGGGGGTGGGTGCTAGGACCCTACAGGCAGAGAAGCAGAACGTGTCTGTAAGAAATGGACAGGACAAGCGACTTATTATTGTATAATACCACTTTCACACCGCAGAAATAACCCCGTATCAACCAGGTATATTGCCGGGTTACGCGGGTCGCTGTGCGCTCTGAAAGGGTCACTCCCGAATTCCCGCTCGCCTGACCTGGTATTTCAACCCTGGAATAAAGAAGGGCTATTCCCGGGTCAGGTGCAGTGTGAACGGGTTGCCGGTCGCTGCTATAGGCAGAGGGGGCGTGGAGATGATCTAATCTCCAAGCTCCGCCCCCGATGCCGCCTCCATCCCAGCATATTGCCAGGTCGGGAAGCCAGTGTGAAAGGGTCCAATACCAGGTCGTACCAGGGAAGGACCCGTTTCCAATTCCTGGGCGTGACCCGGCATTGCGATCTAAGAGCGGCATTATTCTACTTTCTTCTATACGAAGGTTACATACAGGTAGCGGCGCTGCATTATGGGACCGGGGCGTCACTGCCTGCCGCTGTATGTATGTGGTTCTATGGGGGGCGTCCAACTGCGGCCAAAAGTTACCACGGCAACAGCTCGAGCCCTGCATCCGCAACCGGATACCCTCTTATATGTGTAAGGTTGGTGTGTGTGTGTGTGTGTGTGTGTGTGTGTGTGTATGTATGTATATATATATATATATATACATACACACATATTCACCCAGTGTTTAAGTAGACAGAGTATGTATGTATATATATATATATATATATATATATATATATATATATATATATATATCGCGCCTGGATGAGTATGAAGGCAGAGCAGTGTATATATATATATATATATATGTGCACATGACCCGCAGCGGGCCGGAGGACACTCACCCGCGCCGGGTGAAGATGAAGGGGGTGGCCTTGCGGATCCGGGCCACGCTCTGCTCGCTGGTGCCGGGACTGTCCGCTCCCGGGGAGGAGAACGGCCACAGGCCCCGGGCTCGGGATCCGCTGCTGCCCATGCCGGGTGACGCAGGAGCAGCGCGGTGACACCCGGGATGTAGCGGCGCCCCCGGCTCCTGTCAAACACGTTCCGCTATTCTGCTGCGTCACTTCCGCCGCTGGCTGAGGATAGGCGGGGCGGGGCTGGGGTCAGAGCGAGGCATGAGGCGCAGACATGTGACATTGGGGACCCGCCCACCGCCTGTCACGTGACTCATGGCGTCACAACAGCACTGGCAGACTTTGTACTGTAGATGTAACTGGGGGTAATCATATACTTGCCTACCTGCCCCTCTCCATGAGGAGAAAATGCTCTTTCTTATCAATTACCCAGCTCACCACAGGTGATAGCAATCATACATTACCAGGAGAGTGCAGGAACAGAGCATTTTCTCCCTCATGGAGAGGGTCAGGTAGGCAAGTATGAACTGGGGGTAATAATAATATCCCAATCACCACACCCTATACTGGTGATCACCAACACCCTATACTGGTGATCACCAACACCCTATACTGGTGTTCACCAACACCCTATACTGGTAATCACCCCTACCCTATACTGGTGATCACCAACACCCTATACTGGTAATCACCCCAACCCTATACTGGTAATCACCCCAACCCTATACTGGTGATCACCAACACCCTATACTGGTAATCACCCCTACCCTATACTGGTGATCACCAACACCCTATACTGGTAATCACCCCTACCCTATACTGGTGATCACCAACACCCTATACTGGTAATCACCCCAACCCTATACTGGAGATCACCAACACCCTATACTGGTAATCACCCCAACCCTATACTGGTGATCACCAACACCCTATACTGGTAATCACCCCAACCCTATACTGGTGATCACCAACACCCTATACTGGTAATCACCAACACCCTATACTGGTAATCACCCATACCCTATACTGGAGATCACTAACACCCTATACTGGTAATCACCCCAACCCTATACTGGTGATCACCAACACCCTATACTGGTAATCACCAACACCCTATACTGGTAATCACCCCTACCCTATACTGGTGATCACCCCAACCCTATACTGGTAATCACCTATACTGGAGATCACCAACACCCTATACTGGTAATCACCCCAACCCTATACTGGTAATCACCCCTACCCTATACTGGTAATCACCCATACCCTATACTGGTGATCACCAACACCCTATACTGGTAATCACCCCAACCCTATACTGTAATCACCCCTACCCTATACTGGTAATCACCCCTACCCTATACTGGTAATCACCCATACCTACCCTGTACTGGTAATCACCCATACCCTATACTGGTGATCACCCCTGTCCTATACTGGTAATCATCCATACCCTATACTGGTAATCACCTATACCCTATACTGGTGATCACCCCTACCCTATACTGGTAATCACCCACACACTACACTGGTAATCACCCACACCCTACACTGGTAATCACCCATACCCTATACTGGTAATCCTATATTGGTGATCACCAACACCCTATACTGGTGATCACCAACACCCTTTACTGGTGATCACCAACACCCTATACTGGTAATCACCCCAACCCTACACTGGTGATCACCAACACCCTACACTGGTGATCACCAACACCCTATACTGGTAATCACCCCTACCCTATACTGGTGATCACCAACACCCTATACTGGTAATCACCCCTACCCTATACTGGTGATCACCAACACCCTATACTGGTAATCACCCCAACCCTATACTGGAGATCACCAACACCCTATACTGGTAATCACCCCAACCCTATACTGGTGATCACCAACACCCTATACTGGTAATCACCCCAACCCTATACTGGTGATCACCAACACCCTATACTGGTAATCACCAACACCCTATACTGGTAATCACCCATACCCTATACTGGAGATCACTAACACCCTATACTGGTAATCACCCCAACCCTATACTGGTGATCACCAACACCCTATACTGGTAATCACCAACACCCTATACTGGTAATCACCCCTACCCTATACTGGTGATCACCCCAACCCTATACTGGTAATCACCTATACTGGAGATCACCAACACCCTATACTGGTAATCACCCCAACCCTATACTGGTAATCACCCCTACCCTATACTGGTAATCACCCATACCCTATACTGGTGATCACCAACACCCTATACTGGTAATCACCCCAACCCTATACTGTAATCACCCCTACCCTATACTGGTAATCACCCCTACCCTATACTGGTAATCACCCATACCTACCCTGTACTGGTAATCACCCATACCCTATACTGGTGATCACCCCTGTCCTATACTGGTAATCATCCATACCCTATACTGGTAATCACCTATACCCTATACTGGTGATCACCCCTACCCTATACTGGTAATCACCCACACACTACACTGGTAATCACCCACACCCTACACTGGTAATCACCCATACCCTATACTGGTAATCCTATATTGGTGATCACCAACACCCTATACTGGTGATCACCAACACCCTTTACTGGTGATCACCAACACCCTATACTGGTAATCACCCCAACCCTACACTGGTAATCATCCATACCCTATACTGGTAATCACCTATACCCTATACTGGAGATCACCAACACCCTATACTGGTAATCACCCCTACCCTATACTGGTGATCACCAACACCCTATACTGGTAATCACCCCAACCCTATACTGGTGATCACCCCTACCCTATACTGGTGATCACCAACACCCTATACTGGTAATCACCCCAACCCTATACTGTAATCACCCCTACCCTATACTGGTAATCACCCCTATCCTATACTGGTAATCACCCCTACCCTATACTGGTAATCACCCATACCTACCCTGTACTGGTAATCACCCATACCCTATACTGGTAATCACCTATACCCTATACTGGTGATCACCCCTACCCTATACTGGTAATCACCCACACACTACACTGGTAATCACCCACACCCTACACTGGTAATCACCCATACCCTATACTGGTAATCCTATATTGGTGATCACCAACACCCTATACTGGTGATCACCAACACCCTTTACTGGTGATCACCAACACCCTATACTGGTAATCACCCCAACCCTACACTGGTAATCATCCATACCCTATACTGGTAATCACCTATACCCTATACTGGAGATCACCAACACCCTATACTGGTAATCTCCCCTACCCTATACTGGTGATCACCAACACCCTATACTGGTAATCACCCCAACCCTATACTGGTGATCACCAACACCCTATACTGGTAATCACCCCAACCCTATACTGTAATCACCCCTACCCTATACTGGTAATCACCCCTATCCTATACTGGTAATCACCCCTATCCTATACTGGTAATCACCCATACCCTATACTGGTAATCATCCATACACTATACTGGTAATCACCCATACCCTATACTGGTAATCACCCATACCCTATACTGGTGATCACCCCTGTCCTATACTGGTAATCATCCATACCCTATACTGGTAATCACCTATACCCTATACTGGTGATCACCCCTACCCTATACTGGTAATCACCCACACACTACACTGGTAATCACCCACACCCTACACTGGTTATCACCCATACCCTATACTGGTGATCACCCATACCCTATACTGGTAATCATCCATAGTCTATACTGGTAATCACCCACACCCCATACTGGTAATCATCCATACCCTATACTGGTAACCACCCATACCCTATATTGGTGATCACCAACACCCTATACTGGTAATCACCCCTACCCTATACTGGTGATCACCAACACCCTATACTGGTAATCACCCCTACCCTATACTGGTGATCACCAACACCCTATACTGGTTATCACCCCAACCCTATACTGGTGATCACCCACACCCTAAACTGGTAATCACCCCTACCCTATACTGGTAATCACCTATACCCTATACTGGTGATCACCCCAACCCTATACTGGTAATCTACCAAGAACAAATAACCAGAGACCCAAGGCGCAAACACACTTGTGCAGCCGCTTGAGGAAAAAAGGGCCACCTTACCCTTATGACCAATAATACAAAAAACAAATACTCAAAAATAGGCGCTAAGTGTGGTTTCATACAATCAAAAAGGAAATCAATACTTAAAGTCCATAAGTAACGAAAAGTCCAACTTCAATAAGAGCCTCTTGTGGAGATGTAAGCGAATCTTCCAATTCACAGGTACCTCACGGTAATATGCAATGGAAAAACAAATAAAAAATCATAGTGTAGTATGTCCAAAATCACCGCCTATTTGCCTTTACTGGTAATCACCTATACTCTATACTGGAGATCACCAACACCCTATACTGGTAATCACCCCAACCCTATACTGGTGATCACCAACACCCTATACTGGTAATCACCCCAACCCTATACTGGTGATCACCCCAACCCTATACTGGTGATCACCAACACCCTATACTGGTAATCACCCCAACCCTATACTGTAATCACCCCAACCCTATACTGTAATCACCCCTACCCTATACTGGTAATCACCCCTACCCTATACTGGTAATCACCCATACCTTATACTGGTAATCATCCATACACTATACTGGTAACCACCCATACCCTATATTGGTGATCACCAACACCTTATACTGGTGATCACCAACACCCTATACTGGTAATCACCCCAACCCTATACTGGTGATCACCAACACCCTATACTGACTAAACAGGACGTCCAAACGATCAACAAACTAATCAGAACCTTTATATGGAAGGGAGGCCGGGCACGTATTGCTATACGTAAACTTGCCCAACCTAAGTCCAATGGAGGTATCAACTTTCCAGATGTAGTAGTTTATAACCACGCTGCACTTCTGAGACACTTGAGAGATTGGCTACAAAATAGCTCTGTATATACGAACACATCCCTCGAACAGAATTTTTTAGCACATGTGGGTCTGACATGTTTTCTTCACCAACATGATTGGGAGATACCGGATCATATCAGGTCTAACCCACTTCTGTGGTCTACTAGAAAAATGTGGCACATACTGCGCCACAATGCGAAATTGAATCAATACTACCCCCTGCACTTGCCCTTAATTAAAAACTCAGAGTTTTTGGATGGCATGGCTGCCCATCCCTTCACGACATGGAGGGAGGCTGGTATAACATCAATTAGGTCATTAGTATCTGTGGAGGACCACCGTTTGCTTACCCTCTCAGAGGTTTCAACGAGACATGCTGTAGTTGTTTCGTCCCCCCTTCCATTCTTGAAAACGCAATTTTACGTTAGGCATATTCTTACACATTTTGCGGAGGGGGATTGGACTAATCCACTAGATAGCCTCTTACTGCACCCAGTACCGAGACACAAGGCCATATCCATACACTACACTTTCTTGAGGACAATATTAGACCATGCCACTGTGACAGGTGGCATGTCCAAATGGTTGGCTCACTTCCCTGGACTGACCATACCAACAATGGAAAAAGCACTACTATACTCTCGAAAGGTCCTCCCAGCAAGCATGTTCACTGAATTATTTCTTAATGTGTATCATAACTAGTGATGAGCGGGTTCGGATCCTCGGGATCCGAACCCGCCCGAACTTCACCTTTTTTTGCACGGGTCCGAGCAACTCGGATCCTCCCGCCTTTCTCGGTTAACCCGAGTGCGCCCGAACGTCATCATCCCGCGGTCGGATTCTCGCGAGATTCGTATTCTATATAAGGAGCCGCGCGTTGCCGCCATTTTTCACTCGTGCATTGGAGATTATCGTGAGAGGACGTGGCTGGCGTCCTCTCAGTTTCTATGTTCAGTGTGCTGCAAATATCTGTGCTCAGTGTGCTGCAAATATCTGTGCTCAGTGTGCTGCAAATATCTGTGCTCAGTGTGCTGCAAGTGCAAATATCTACGTTCTCTGCCTGAAAAACGCTCCATATCTGTGCTCAGTGTGCTGCAAATATCTGTGCTCAGTGTGCTAATTGCTTTATTGTGGGGACTGGGGACCAGCAGTATTATATAGTAGGAGGACAGTGCAGAGTTTTGCTGACCAGTGACCACCAGTATTATACGTTCTCTGCCTGAAAAACGCTCCATATCTGTGCTGCATTATAGTATATAGTAGGAGGACAGTGCAGAATTTTGCTGACCACCAGTATAACTATATATATAGCAGTACGGTACAGTAGTCCACTGCTCTACCTACCTCTGTGTCGTCAAGTATACTATCCATCCATACCTGTGGTGCATTTCAGTTTTGCACAGTTTGCTGACCACCAGTATATAATATATAGGAGTACGGTACAGTAGGCCACTGCTCTACCTACCTCTGTGTCGTCAAGTATACTATCCATCCATACCTGTGGTGCATTTCAGTTTTGCAGTTTGCTGACCACCAGTATATAATATATAGCAGTACGGTACAGTAGGCCACTGCTCTACCTACCTCTGTGTCGTCAAGTATACTATCCATCCATACCTGTGGTGCATTTCAGTTGTGCGCAGTATATATAGTAGTAGGCCATTGGTATTGATACTGGCATATAATTCCACACATTAAAAAATGGAGAACAAAAATGTGGAGGGTAAATAGGGAAAGATCAAGATCCACTTCCACCTCATGCTGAAGCTGCTGCCACTAGTCATGGCCGAGACGATGAAATGCCATCAACGTCATCTGCCAAGGCCGATGCCCAATGTCATAGTAGAGAGCATGTAAAATCCAAAAAACAAAAGTTCAGTAAAATGACCCAAAAATCAAAATTAAAAGCGTCTGAGGAGAAGCGTAAACTTGCCAATATGCCATTTACGACACGGAGTGGCAAGGAACGGCTGAGGCCCTGGCCTATGTTCATGGCTAGTGGTTCAGCTTCACATAAGGATGGAAGCACTCATCCTCTCGCTAGAAAACTGCAGTGCCACTCCTAGATGGGCCAGGTGTTTGTGTCGGCCACTTGTGTCGCTTAGCTTAGTCACACAGCGACCTTGGTGCGCCTCTTTCTTTCTTTGCTTCATGTGCTGTTTGGGGACTATTTTTTTGAAGTGCCATCCTGTCTGACACTGCAGTGCCACTCCTAGATGGGCCAGGTGTTTGTATCGGCCACTTGGGTCGCTTAGCTTAGTCACACAGCTACCTCATTGCGCCTCTTTTTTTCTTTGCTTCATGTGCTGTTTGGGGACTATTTTTTTGAAGTGCCATCCTGTCTGACACTGCAGTGCCACTCCTAGATGGGCCAGGTGTTTGTGTCGGCCACTTGGATCGCTTAGCTTAGTCACACAGCTACCTCATTGCGCCTCTTTTTTTCTTTGCTTCATGTGCTGTTTGGGGACTGTTTTTTTGAAGTGCCATCCTGTCTGACACTGCAGTGCCACTCCTAGATGGGCCAGGTGTTTGTGTCGGCCACTTGTGTCGCTTAGCTTAGCCATCCAGCGACCTTGGTGCACCTCTTTTTTTCTTTGCATCATGTGCTGTTTGGGGACTAATTTTTTGAAGTGCCATCCTTCCTGACACTGCAGTGCCACTCCTAGATAGGCCAGGTGTTTGTGTCGGCCACTTGGGTCGCTTAGCTTAGTCATCCAGCGACCTCGGTGCAAATTTTAGGACTAAAAATAATATTGTGAGGTGTTCAGAATAGACTGAAAATGAGTGGAAATTATGGTTATTGAGGCTAATAATACTATGGGATCAAAATGACCCCCAAATTCTATGATTTAAGCTGTTTTTGAGGGTTTTTTTGTAAAAAAACACCTGAAACCAAAACACACCCGAATCCGACAAAAAATTTTCAGGGAGGTTTTGCCAAAACGCATCCGAATCCAAAACACGGCCGCGGAACCGAATCCAAAACCAAAACACAAAACCCGAAAAATTTTCCGGTGCACATCACTAGTTCAGACATATAGCGTGGCACCATAACCCCCAAATAGATAATATAAGTGGACACCCAATGAAGGGGAAAGTGTGAGGTCCAGCTCGGACATGTCACATTACCATACAACAGTAGCGCTTTAGATTTATCCATATTGATACTAAGACCTGAAATGCTGCCAAATAATTGGATCTTGTCTAGGTTCAAATTAAGGGTATGCTCAGATATATACAGAAGGATATCGTCAGCGAAAGCGGACAGCTTGATTTCCTGTCCACCCACTTTTATGCCCCGAAAAACCGACCAATCCTGCAGTGTCCTAAGCAACTAGTCGAGGGCCAGGTTAAATAGCAGCGGTGACAGAGGGCATCCCTGACGGGTACCCCTTTCCAAAATGAATCGTTGGCCCCTGATCCCATTTATTAATAAAGAGGCAGATGGATTGTCGTAGATGTATCGGACATAATTAATAAAGCCCGTATCAAAGCCTCTTCTCTCCAACACAGTAAACAGTTGTGGCCACAAGACCATGTCAAAGGCCTTATTAGCATTGAGGCTGAGAAGCATATTCGAATCTATACACGGAGACTGAGATGCCGCTACCGCCGGTAGCGCCATGCGGATTGCTTTAACCGCATGTCGACCAGTTACAAAACCCATTTGTGTTGTAGTAAGTATATCAGGGAGAATAGATTGAAGCCGCATCGACATTATCTTGGCCAATAGTTTGTAGTCAACATTTAGTTGTAACATGCTGTAGTAATCTCCCGACAGGCCATCTGGACCCGGAGACTTGCCATGAGGTAATTTGGAAATAACAGTATTAATTTCCTCCGTCGTTATTTTCCCTACAAGGGCTTCTCTCTGGTCTCGAGTCAGAGCAGGCGGCAATACCTCGTCTGTGAGCAGTTGTGATTGTATGTCAGTATCTATGTGTGCCGAGCTAAACAAGTGATAATGTCGATTATCTTTACAGGAATAAAAGCTATACCTTAAACACACCATCAATACACTTTAAACCTTTAGCCGCTGCGGCCGCTATACTTAGTTCACATTCTACGCATCTTTTACGCTATTTGCGGACAGAGTCCCGTACAGTGTACGGACTTTGCGTACACACGCCGCGCTGACGGTACAAAGTACTCTCAGCGCGTACACACCCAGAGATACACTTAAAACCTTCTACAGCAATGCAATGCAATAATAACAATAATAATACACTTTAAACCTTAGCAGGGCAATGAGCACACAACACCAATTGTGATTAACCGCTGGGTTCCGACACCACAGTGGATTATTTCTGAATGGGGATTTACAATACAAATTATACACTACAATACAGACAATATATATAACAGAATAATGGCTACAGTCAATGTACATACGTGAGAATATTCGCGTGCGCTTCCTATTCCAGTCCTCCGTAATCAAATAGATAACATTGTGAGTCTTGTGTCTGGCCGCTCTGCAGCAGGCTTTATTTATACAAGTCTTCCAAAAGCAATACAATGGATACTGTAATCCCTTTGTCCATTGGACACAGGGATGCACCTTTACAGTACAGGAGAGGTCATAGGTTGATTTGAAAAGGTGGGCGATGTCTTTCTCAACTGCTCTTGTAGGTGGTCTCCTCTGGATTCCCGCCGCATACATAATATACAGTAAATACAGTTTATATCTATATTCTGCTTCTGCACATAACTATCCGCAGGAACATGCGATCTTCCGCAGACCAACACCGGAATGTTTCCCTTAAAATACCCTACAGCTGGATACCAAATACCACCTTATAACCTTAGTCTGTCCCCTCTTATCCTGTAAAGGTGAATCCCTTTGTTCTGCAACCATTTAAACAGCTATAACTTTCTGATGTCGTGCAAGGAGACTATGTGTACATTGTGCACTGTTTGGATTAAATATGTAATGTGTTCTGATGGCCCTCCATGCGTACACAAACTCTGCCGTAAATACCCATACCACGCGCCGATGCGCAGGACCGTGGGAGCGACCATACGCAAAGTGCGTACATGTGCACGCACTGCAGAACAAGTGCACGCGCAGTGGGCATGTGTGTGCAGTTTATACGTGCTGTGTGTTCTTCAATATTTTTCGACTTTGACAGTCCACCCTGTGGCAGTCAACAATAACTGCCACTATCTAATCACTAAACAGAAAAATATCAATACAATATCTACAGATGATTGGATAGTCGGAGGAGAGTTGTAGGTGGGAAATGTATGACCTAGTGGGATAGTAAAAAAGCATGTATGTATGAATCCATGTCTGAGGGGCATGTATCATCGTGCCGTATATGTTTTAGATAAGCTTCGAGGTATTGCGAAGTATACATTATATCCTTCTTATCCCGTATTAAGGGTCTGTAAGTGGGCCGACAAACACTACCGAGCTCTTTTTGGCTTCTTGTTCCAACAAATGGGGTGCACATTTAGTTGATGATACATGGAGGGGGAAAATATGTGAGTGCTAGTATATGTGGATATCACCTGTCGACTATGTGTGTCATTAACTGAAGGTTGTAGAGAGGAAGATAAGACACATATCTAAAATACATTCACATAACATTTACAGAAACATTCTTGGGTAGGGCTGATGTCTTTTCCGGATGGGTGTATCTGGGCAGAGGGGGAGACAAAGGAAAAACGGGTGAAAGAAACAGGCCATGGAATTCATTTGCAATCCTCATCATAACACTGTCTCTATGGATGGGTCGTAAATTAAATCTGCTGCTATAACAATGCCCTCGCTCCTTAAACTCATCAAATTTGTGCCGTGCTTGCGCCGCGTCAGAATTCGAACACACCTAAATATCAAACCAATAATTATGACGACTCCCAGGATACAAAGGAGAAACTTTCCTACACTCATAATAACATTTTGAGCCCACTCTCCTAATCCTGAGAACCAATTTCGTGGGTTCAACCATGAGACCCAGCCGGTCAGTTCATTACTCACAGCAGTCAGGGTAAGGTTGTGTCTCCTCCGGAACTCCCACTTCAACTGCAAGATATCGTCCATCTTTTGATCGATAATCTCTGTGGGGTCGTCAGTGCGGTTTGTAATATACGTACAGCACTTCACACCATACTGAGTTGCCAAAGTGACACAGTACCCACCCGTCACGGCTGTGATATAATTAAGGACCATCCTGTGCTGGATCAGTTCCGTCTTGTAAGCTTGTAACTCCCTTCCCGTATACCTGAAGGTGTCGTCATACATCTCAGTGATGTTATCTATCAAGTTCGCTAGCGCATGGATATACCTATAATTTATAATTCCTCTGGCAGTACGGGTGATGTCTAATGCGAGAAGGAATTGAATCCCGGTGGATTCGTGGATCAAATCACAGGCTACGTGCTCTGTCCTATCTATGAGGTGTCTCTTGACGATGTGTTCATAGTGAGTATGAGTATAAGGAGCCTGAGCACTGCGGTGAACGTCTTTCATCTTATCATGGGTTATGGTCATGACCTCTGGCAACACTCTTCCAACATAACACAATCCCTCTGAGCTCGGGGCAAGCCACTTATACGCCTTCCTCCCACATATGAAATAGGCATCATCGGGGAGAACATATGGGACAGAATATGACATTACCATATTACAAACTTTCCAAGTGAAAAACCCAATCCCTAGTTCTCCCATCTGCTCAGTACAAGTATCAGGCTGGATGATATGAGCACAGTACCCTGGTGATACTTCTCCAACCCACATGGTCCTGCTTCCTCGAGTATACCTATACCGGAAATACCTCCCACTGTTGGCTATTTGGCGTACAAGTTCAGAGTCTATGGGTATCCTATCAGCTCTGTGCGAAAATGCCATGGTCTGGTTATTCCATGTCACCTCCCAATTTCCCGGTTTTCGGTAATTGGAAATATTGAAACATACTAAGGATCTATCTACATGATATTGGTGGAGCTTCAAGCTAGGGGTCTAGAAATATTGAATTTCTTGTCCACCGGTCTCCCACCCCGTAATTCGAGTACCTCATCTATTGCTAAAGGGTACGGTACTAATCCTGACTTGCTCTGACCTTGAGGTACTTGTGAGCACACCCAGCATTCTGTCTGGTTTAAGACCTTACCCACTAGTGAGTGGTAGTCACTCAATGGATGACGGTCCATGTTGATATTAAGGCTGGACTGACATCTCTGGATGCACCCATCCTCGACTATGTTCCCACAATTCTTACAAATGCAATTTTCCTCAGCCAATAACCCTTCACAGTGCCTCCGAGCTCCCTGACTACCAGATCGCTTTCTGATACTCACCTTTGCTCGAGTGATGTGTTGCTCTTGAGATTCTACAAATCCATCCCCGCCATCAGAACCCATTCCAGATCCTTTCTCGACCTCTCTGGGACCCTCACCGAAACAGACTGTCCTGGTCAACAACAGGATTAACAGGAAAACCCGGAACGCAGTCTCTTGGGGTAAGTCCATCTTGTTAAGGGGAGAGAAAGGAAACAAGAAGGGGGGGGGGGGAAGAAGCGAAGGCAGGTAGTGGGAAATGGAGAAAATAAAAAAACTGGTGCGACAACCGCCTCTGGTCTTGTTGTTCTCCGCGCTCAGGTGCCGTCTCAACAGTACTGCCTCTCAACCTTCCCGGAACAGACACTCCAGTGATACGATGTTCTCTACACTCTGCTCTTTGTCACGGGTTCTCTCTGGGTCAGCGACCTTCTTACAGTGGGACGAGTGGACCCAAGTCTCTCTTTCGGCAACCTTTAATGCTGTCGTGCTGGTTAGTAAGACTTGGTACGGTCCTTCCCACCTGTCAATAAGGCAACCTGAGCGTAGAAAATTTTGAATCATTAGATAATCCCCAGGTTCAATGTCATGACAATTACTGTTCGGTAGGTCAGGAATCACCAGCTTTAGATTTCTATTTTGATTCCTCAGCTGCTGGCTCATCCTAACCAAATATTTTACAGTCACTTCGTTATTGCATTTCAAATCATCCTGGGGGTCTATCATTACATGAGGTTGCCGGCCAAAAAGAACCTCAAAGGGTGATAGGTTAAGGGGGGACCTGGGAGTGGTTCTGATGCTGTACAATACTAGTGGCAAAGCTTCTGGCCACAACAATCCAGTCTCAGCCATCACTTGTTCTTAATAGTGCTGTTTACTCTTTCCACCTTCGCACTCGCCTGTGGGCGGTACGGAGTATGCAGCTTACTATTAATTCCCATCAGTCTGCACATAACCTGAAAGACTTCACCTGTAAAATGGGTACCCCTATCGCTTTCAATTATTCTAGGGATACCATATCTACACACAAATTCCTGCACAATTTTCTTTGCAGTGAGCGTAGCAGTATTTGTGGCAGCAGGGAACGCTTCTACCCAATTGGAAAATACATCAATACAGACTAACACATATTTTAAATTCCTACAGGGTGGCAACTGTATGAAGTAAATTTGTATTACCTGAAAAGGGCCGTCTGTCGGAGGGATATGGGATGGTTCTGTTGGTATTGACTTTCCAATATTCTTCCTCAAGCAAGTAAGACATGTCATTGCTCTCTTACCCGCATGAGAAGAGAATCCTGGTGCACACCAGTAGGCTCTCACCAGCTTACACATACCCTCTTTCCCAGATGAGTCAGACCGTGTGCAGCCTCAGCTAAGCTTGGAAGATATGCTCTGGGGGCCACTGGCTTACCGTGTCCACCTGTCCAGAGTCCTGAGGACTCCTGGCCATACCCCTTTGACCTCCAGACCGCCTTTTCCTTTGGAGAATACAAATTTTGCATTTCAATTACTTTTTGTGTGTTGAATGTCATCAGTGATGTGATGTTCGTTTGTATGGGGGTGCTGGCTGCTGATTTAGCAGCTTCATCTGCCCGGCTGTTACCAAGTGAGATTGGGTTTTGGTTGTAAGTGTGTGCTTTGCACTTTATAACAGCCACTCTGTCTGCTTCTTGTATCGCTGTTAGAAGCCTTTTTATGTGGGATGCATGCGCTACAGGTGTGCCAGCTGCCGTCATGAAATATCTGAGGCGCCATAGGGCTCCGAAATCATGCACTACTCCAAAGGCATACCTAGAATCTGTGTATATATTGGCTGACTTACCCTTGGCCAATTCACACGCTCTGGTTAGGGCGACCAGCTCAGCAACTTGTGTTGAGTGCGGTGGGCCCAGGGGTTCAGCTTCTATGATACCTCTGTCATCTACGACTGCGTATCCAGTACACAGGTCTCCCGAGTCCGTCTGTCTGTGGCAACTACCGTCAGTGTAAAAAGTAAAATCTACGCCTTCCAGTGGGTTGTCACTGATGTCAGGTCTTGCAGTGAAAGTCTGATTCAGGTATTCCATACAATCATGCGTATCAGTATCTGTACTAAATCCTCCTTCACCATCATTCTCATCCTCCACCCTTTGTGCCTGTCCAGGCATACTTGGCAGATAAGTTGCAGGATTTAGTGCGCTGCATCTCTTTATGGTGATGTTTACAGGGGCCATTAGTGCCAATTCCCACTTTGTAAACCGTGCCGATGAGACATGTCTGGTTTGGGCGGAGTTCAGTAAGGCTGATATAGCATGAGGTGTATGGATTGTCAGGTTGTGTCCTAACACTACGTCTTCGCTTTTACTTACTAGCAAAGCTATCGCTGCAACACTTCGCAAGCATGTGGGGAGAGACCGTGCTACGGTGTCCAACTGTGCACTGTAATAAGCTACCGGCCTGCTGGCATCACCATGTCTCTGGGTTAAAACTCCTGCTGCGCACCCTGCACTTTCTGTACCGTATAATTCAAAAGGCTTCCCATAATCTGGCATACCTAATGCAGGTGCCTGTGATAGGCACTGTTTGAGTCTCTCAAAGGCCAATTTGGACTCATCTGTGTGCGAGATTCGATCTGGTTTGTTCGAGGAGACCATTTCTTGCAAAGGTAAAGCCAGTATGGAGAATCCTGGGATCCAGTTTCGGCAGTACCCACACATTCCAAGGAAAGTGCGGATCTGTTGCTGGGTTTGTGTCAGGGTCATATCGCGAATCGCCTGTATTCTATCAGCGGTGAGATGTCTAAGTCCTTGAGTCAAGCAATGTCCCAAATATTTTACCCTGGTCTGGCACAGCTGCAACTTATCCTTTGAAACCTTGTGTCTCGTATTAGAAAGGTGAAACAGAAGCTGTTTCGTGTCTTTCAAGGACGATTCGAGTGAATCAGAACACAGCAATAAGTAATCGACATACTGTATTAATATTGACCCGCTCTCAGGTTGAAAGGATTGTAAACAGTCATGCAAAGCCTGGGAGAAAATACTTGGGCTATCAATGAAACCTTGTGGTAAGCGAGTCCAGGTGTACTGAACTCCCCTGTATGTGAATGCAAACAAGTATTGGCTGTCAGGGTGCAGAGGGACCGAAAAGAAAGCAGAACAGAGGTCAATGACAGTGAAAAATGTTGCAGTAGGGGGAATTTGCATGAGGATGACAGCTGGATTGGGCACTACGGGGAATTGGCTCTCAACTATCTTCTTTATCCCCCTTAGATCCTGCACTAGCCTATAACCCCTCCCTCCCACTCTTTTTCACAGGGAAGATGGGACTATTGGCAGTGCTGGACGTCCTGACTAGTATGCCCTGTTGTAGCAATCGCTCTATGACTGGGTACACTCCTAATTCCACTTCTGGCTTCAGAGGGTACTGAGGGATTTTTGGAGCTATCCTACCATATTTTACTTGCACTACTACTGGAGCTACATTCGCCATCAATCCAGTGTCTTGTCCATCTTTGGTCCAAAGGGAACCCGGTATTTGTGAGATAATTTCCTCTACCATTGATGGACACTTGTCTATAACAGCAGAATGCGACATTAGCCTTTGAGGGGTGTCTAACATATCCTGCACTTCCTGAACGTGATTCTCGGGTATATCCAAGAAGACACCCTCAGGAGTACAATATATGACACACCGCATTTTACACAATAAATCTCTTCCAAGCAGGTTAGTCGGAGTCGCTGCAGCCAGCAAAAAGGAATGCTTGGTTTGCAAGGGCCCTATCGTAATCTCTGCAGGTCTACTTAAAGGGTAGTGTTGCACTATTCCTGTTACTCCCATTGCCGAAATTGTTTTACCCGTGGTTTTCATACCTACAGTTGAATTTAACACTGACCTGGCCGCCCCTGTATCTACAAGAAAAGGTAATGGTACACCAGCTTCATCAAACGTGACCTCAGGTTCACTACCAAGGCTAGCAATCAACTTCACTGGCTGCAGACTACAGGTGTGGCCCAACCCCTATGGTGTGATGATACCCTCCCGCAGCGCGTTGGCAGCTACGATATGTGGGGGAGGTAGCTGAGAATTTCCGGAGGTCTGCCCATCTCTCCTTGGGGGGTACCTCCTTGTTTCCCCTGCATGTGGCTAGTAACTTCTCCTATGTGGTCCCTGATCCCAATTATGTGAGTAGTAGTGTGGTTCGTATTCTCTGTCTAGGGTTTTATCTTGGCTATGCGCTCTACTACTCCTACAGTCTTTGGCAAAATGCCCTTCCTTCCTACAAATGTAGCATATTCTAGGTCTGTCCCAAACAGCAGGGGTCCGGGTTTTTGGCTGATGGTGTTTTGCCGTAAGGGCCTGTATACTTACCGTCATCAGTTTTTCCCCCTGTGACTCCCTGTGTTTAATGATGTTCCTATCATGCTCGACAGCGGACTCTCTCAATGCAGCCACTGAGATACCTCTCCAGTTTGGTAGAGAGGTCTGTACCCTTGTTCTGAGTGCCTCCTTCAACCCGTCCATTAATACTGAAACAGCAACCTCCCTATGATGTGCATTGTCCTTAATATCCTCAACCCCAGTGTATCTAGTCATTTCCTGCAGTGCTCGATGGAAATATTCGGATGCCGTTTCACCTTCCTCTTGTCTTATGGAAAAGATTTTATTCCATTTGACAACAGTAGGGAAATATATCCCTAATTGCAGATTGATTTGTCGTACCTTCTCCTGAGTGTACTCATCAGTGATAGGTACTTCTTCGTCTAAATTGCAATCAGTTATGAACTTCACGGGGTCAATATTGGGGGGTAAACATACCCGTAGCACTGTTCGCCAATCTTTGTTTGTGGGTTTGGTGGCGTTACCTAACTCTTTAATGAACCTCTGGCATGCGACTAGATCCTTTCTGGGATCGGGAAACTCTGACATAATTTACCTCAATTCTGTCCGGGACCAGGGACAATGCATGGCAATGTTCCTGATGGGAGTGACTCCCTGAGCGTCAGTCCTCCCATTGGGGACTGCAATCACCCTGACAGGATTTAATTCAATTACATCCTTCTGGTTTGATTCTACAATGTGGGGTGCTATGGTTTCTGCATAATGTACGGTACCGTACTTACCTGTGGACACGACCTCACTTATCCCTCCGCTAGGGGGCCTGACTACTGCTCTTGTTGGTTGGGCCGTGCCCACCTGAGTGTCTTGTATGATGGCTGCTAGAGAGAGTGCCGATATCGTGCTGGGCTCATCTTCTTGTTCGCAATCCTGGGGAAAATTTAAAACAGGTGATAAAGCTAAATATTTATCTTACTTAAAACCCTTTAAGAGGTCAAAGAACACAGTACGCTATTGGCGTACGGAATACCGTAAGGGTACGCACGTTGCGTAACAATCGCTTAGCCGTAGTCGAGACGCTCAAGCGTCACGTTCGCTCACGGCCAAGAGATCACAGGCAGGCACGCTATTGGCTGCCGACTAACGTAATGATACGCTATTAGCGTAGCGGACGCTCGGGACCACGAGGAGATCACAAGCGGCGCTGACGCTCACAGTGTAAAACCTTTATTACTATACCATAAAACAGTGTATTATGCAGTAAACCTTGGTGTAGTGATAGGGTGTAAATGTAACACAGTGTAACCTTATTAACTTAAAAGCTGTTCGAGCGTCTCCGACGCTCTGAGAATACTTAGAAATATAAGAAATACACAGATACCGATCTTAGGTTCTAACACCTTCTATGAACGTTCTATTTGCAAAAGAATAATACAATACAAGTCATACACTACCAATATAACATAGACTAACTAACCAGATAACTACACTTAAAATACAATAACAGTACAATAACACTTTATGAGGAAAAGAGAGGGAAAAGGGGAGAAGAGAGAGAGAGAGAGAGAGATATGGCTCACAATAACAATAAAGACAATATGATTGCGGAGAAAACTTACGCACAAAGGAAACAATCGCATGCGCCTCTGGATATCCAGCTCCCGATTATCAGTGGTGAGAACCGTTGAAGAGAATAGAGAGCTGGATCAGATCGGCTTGTCCTTTTATACACTACACACAATACAGTACAATGGTCCCTACAATCTCATTGTTCATTGGACACAGGAATTCGTCTTCGCATTATAACAAAAGGTCATAGGTTGATTCATACAGGTGGGCTGTGACTATTTCCAACTGCTCAGGTGGGTGGGAAACTAGGTTTCCCGCCGCATGGATAATAAAGTGCAAATATAGTAAAAGTCCATAAACTTCTTATGTCCATAACTATTCGCACGAGCGATTAATCCGCTTCAAACCAATACCGGAATATTGCTAATTAAATACTCTTCCGATGGATACTAAACTCCACTGTATAACCCTTGTCTGACCCTTCGTATCAAACAAAGAGGGATCTCTTTGTTCATGAACATGCTACATTAACTAAACTTTCAGATTCTATCAAAGGGACCATAATCTACAAAATACATTATATGGTTAAAATATGTAACGATCGAGTCGCACGCTAGGCGCACATAAACTCTACCGTAAATGCGCATACCGTGCGCCTGCGGGTGCACGTAACAGCGGGTATGCGTACGCACGGGAGAGCGCACGCATGCGCAGCGCGGACATGTATGAGGTGCAAATATGGCAGTGTGCATCATGATATTTTTCTGACTTTGACACAGGGTACAACTGGCAAGGGTTAGGGTTAGTACATTTTGCAATTACACTCTTATTCTGTACCAATGTATCATTGCCTGTAGCCATTTTCTCCCCAACCATATATGGTGGTGGTGCCGTGCCATTGTTTTCCCGCTAGGTTTGGAACCTGCTGCGCGAGCTAATTCCTTTTGAATATCCCCCTCCTGTTGCCATAAATTTAAACAGTCTATATGTTTAATCCTTTGTTTCTTGGATTTTATCAGACATATCCTTAACCTTAAGTTCTGTAATACCTCTGGTTCAAAGCTGCCCACTCTAGGGAATGGTACCCTATCATTGTTGGTCAAACATATCCACTCATTGCATAAACCTTCTGTGTGTGAACCATATTTTTCACACATGATAAACCTTGCGGAGCCTTTTGGCCACAATTCTGCCTGAACCCTGTCTAAACGTCTTACTTGAGCAACTGGCTCCCATATTTGTGGGTCTCTTCTAATACCTTTTAAAAAATTCCCACAAACACCAAAATACTCAATATAAGTAGACGGTGGAAGTATACCTGAGCGCCTTCCACTCCCTCGCGCCCACGCTGGCCAGTACTACCATACACTGTTGATAGCGAAGGCAATGTACCCAGCTTAGGGCTCCTATCAGACCTTACACCGTAATTTCTTTCGGTGGAAGTTGTGTTTGGAATATTTTCCTGAGAGAGGCAGTGAAAATGTCCTTTTCGGTTTCTTTCACTGGAATTGTTTGTAGGGTGACAAACAGGGAAATTAGATAACTATTTTTCACTCTTTCCAGTGAAGCCCACCAGGGAGATTTCCCGAAGTTATCAAAGAAAAACCCCTTGGTCTATACAATCACGTCTGCGTATGCTCTTCCACAGATGATACAATAATATCACGTTGCTCTGTGCAGAACAAACGGACGTGTGATGTAATAGCACAGCCTATAGATACTAGTTATCTATATGCCCTACGATAGTTGTAGACCACCTAGTACCACCTTAGTAGACCATCTCAGAGTTGTATGGGATACCACTCAGTCCACTAAGACCGCTTTAGTCCACTCTTAATAACGCAGGGTTGCGAACCCTACGCCACCGGATCTCTACTAACCCAGTGTGCACACTTAGACCACTTATTAGTCCACTTTGTTCACTTAGTTCTTGGGTTCAGTATCCACTCACTCCTGCACTCGCTCACTCAAATGCACTTTATTTTTCTGTACAGAAAATTATCATTCAGACAAGCAGCTTTACTCCCAGAGGCAACACAGTAAATAAGGGTTTTATACTAAACTTTGGAAGCTGGGCAATCTTGTGTTATTGTAGCGTGGCTACTATCCCACCTTTAAACTAAACGAACTATCGTGTGGTTTTATTATGCGCACACAACGCTACGCAAGCCGTAATTACGCAAACGTGCGTACCTTTATGCCACGTGTGCGGCCTTGCGCTACATGCACGTTTTGTGTACGCTGTCCTCACGTTCCGTACCACGTGTACCAATGTGCGGACGCAATAAAACAACTCACAAAATTTCTATAAATGTGAGCAATATTAACTATAATCACTCACTTAACACGCCACACAGTTTTTTTTCTGTATAAACCCTTAAAACTAGGCCAGACTGCGTTTGTGTTTTACACTAACTTCCTTAATATTTATATTATGAATCTAGTAATGCAAATGTTATGGCAACAATGTGGGAGAGTATGCACAGGGTACGGGTGTACGCTTTTGTTGTGTACGCATTTGGCGCCAAAAATAAATTCACAGATTTTAAATAACTTTTTACCTGCTTACCTTACGAGTTCTTACCAGCATCTCTACAAACCATACAGAGCAGACACCATCTAATCAGCAATTAAGTAGGGTTTTCAGTATATCCACCGACCAAGAAAAGGATACGTAGGATCCCCGTCCACCCTTATGCTGATAGATTATGTCTGCTTGTGACCTGTTAAGCAGTAAAAATGTGGAAAATCGGACGATGCCCCCAATTGATAATGTCGATTATCTTTACAGGAATAAAAGCTATACCTTAAACACACCATCAATACACTTAAAACCTTTAGCCGCTGCGGCCGCTATACTTAGTTCACACTCTACGCATCTTTTACGCTATTTGTGGACAGAGTCCCGTACAGTGTACGGACTTTGCGTACACACGCCGCGCTGACGGTACAAAGTACTCTCAGCGCGTACACACCCAAAGATACACTTAAAACCTTCTACAGCAATGCAATGCAATAATAACAATAATAATACACTTTAAACCTTAGCAGGGCCATGAGCACACGACACCAATTGTGATTAACCGCTGGGTTCCGACACCACAGTGGATTATTTCTGAAAGGGGGTTTACAATACAAATGTCACAATCCTGACTGTAGGTTTCATATTTGGTGACTTACCCCTGCCATCTGTCCCGGATCCTGTGTCTTTTACTCACTGAGTTAAACAGCTTGTCAGCACTATGAGTTTTCCTGAGTTCCCTGAAAGGTAATAGTTAATTAGCTCCACCTGTGGTGATCTCCTGTGTGAGGCTGAATTCAGTAATCTGAAGTTCAGGCTTCAGTGTTCTCTCGGCCTACTAGGCCTCATTCTACATCACAGCCTAGTCTAGAGTAGTCACATGACAGTGACTGTTCACCTGAACCAGAGTTGTCCAATCCTCTGCCAGTCTGAGACTCTCTGCATCACCTAATCCTGCTCTCCAATCACCAAGGACCAGGAAGTATAAGTTGGGAGACTGAGTTAGAAACTGGGCCAGTTCCTTGTGTCACACTCACAGCTATGTGTGAGTCTTCAAGCTGAGCTCCCTAAAGGTAACCTTTATACTCTAGTTCCTGTGAAAACTCTGTTCCTTGTTACCCTGTTTGGTTTACTTTTGTGTTGCCACTGATGATCACTATTTCCACGAGTCTCAAAGTAAAGGCACAGCTGCAGTGGTTCATCTTAAAGGCACAGTATTATATTCCATAGTCTCAACTGAAACCCACAGCTGCCGTGGTTCATCTTTACTGCTGTTGTAGTTGTGATCTCCAGAGCTCCTGTATCCCTGTGGCTTCCGTGCCTCAGCATCTCTGTGCCTCAGTACCTCCGTGCCTCAGCACCTCCGTGCCTCAGCACCTCCGTGCCTCAGCACCTCAGTACCTCAGCATCTCCGTGCCTCAGCATCTCCGTGCCTCGGTGCCTCAGCATCTCCGTGCCTCAGTACCTCAGTGCCTCAGCACCTCCGTGCCTCAGTACCTCTGTGCCTCCCAGCACCTCCGTGCCTCAGTATCTCCATGCCTCATTACCTCCGTGCCTCCCAGCACCTCCGTGCCTCAGCACCTCGTGCCTCCAGCATCTCCGTGCTTCCAGCATCTCCGTGTCTCAGCACCTCGTGCCTCCAGTACCTCCGTGCCTCAGCGCCTCCGTGCTTCCAGCACCCCCGTGCCTCAGCACCTTGTGCCTCCAGCATCTCCGTGCTTCCGGCATCTCAGTGCCTCCAAGCACCCCAGTGTCTCTACGCACCCCAGTGTCTCTACGCACCCCAGTGTCTCTACGCACCCCAGTGTCTCTACGCACCCCAGTGTCTCCAAGCACTTCCGTGCCTCCTAGCACCTCAGTGTCTCCAAGCATCCAGTGCACTTTAGCGCAGTAGTACCTGGTATTCTTCACCGATTCATCAGCGCCTTTCCAGTTCTGTCTTTCAGGAGACCTTCAGCGTTCACATGTGCCCCCTGTCTGCCGACCTAATCCTGCATGGGGAGAACCTAGATTCGGCCATCTCTGCTGCGGTTCCTCTTCCCAGTCACCGAAAGAAGCCCCGAGTCCACAACACTCCCAAACCAGGTCAGTGGTAGTATTCATATAATTCTCCAGTCGCCAGCACAGACTTCACTAACACCGGGTTCACAAAACCTCAGTCATGACAGTAGGAACTAGCCACATGGACCCGGCCGAAAGTGTTTGTCTGACGCAGGACCTCCTAAGCAATATTGCAGGACGCTTGGAGGGTTTGGAGTCGACTAAGCATCAATTAGCACAGTGTCTGCAGCGGAATTCTTTCACCAGAGATTCTCTGACCTTCTGCACTAAGACTCCTGACCAACTGCAGATTTTCTTCCAGATGTTATTACAGTTACAAGAACTTTTGTCTAGTATTCTTTCTGTGATGCCTGATCTCTTCAGGAATACTACCAACGTTGTTGATCCTATTTTGTCCCATCCAGTTAATAGAGTCTCTTCCTCTGTGCAAGGAAAAGTTGTTCATCAGAGCTATCCACGGCTCAAACTCTCTGAAGCTGAACGCCAGCGGCGTAGGGAGCTACACCTCTGTCTTTACTGTGGAAATTCCAGTCATTTTGTTAAAGATTGCATTCTTCGTAAGCCAGGGAATGGTGACAAATCTCAGTTTCACAGTGCTCATGTCTATAAGTCATCCACAGTAGCCGATCCTGCTACTGCTGACAGGGGTATCAAGATGGCTACTCTGAAAGAGACTCAAACTTATGACTGGGGTCCGGTGATTAAAAGACCTTATCCCAAGTTGGGTGTCCAGAGAAGAATATTCAAGCCATTTAGAGTCACAGAGGAGTCCGTGTCTTCAGCCCAAGGAGGGGCGTCCATGTCTTCAGCCCAAGGAGGGGCGTCCGTGTCTTCAGCCCAAGGAGGGGCGTCCGTGTCTTCAGCCCAAGGAGGGGCGTCCGTGTCTTCAGCCCAAGGAGGGGCGTCCGTGTCTTCAGCCCAAGGAGGGGCGTCCGTGTCTACAGCCCAAGGAGGGGCGTCCGTGTCTACAGCCCAAGGAGGGGCGTCCGTGTCTTCAGCCCAAGGAGTGGCGTCCGTGTCTTCAGCCCAACGAGGGGCGTCCGTGTCTTTAGCCCCAGAGAGGGGTTCAGAGGGTCCAGCCCCAGAGAGACTACAGAGTGCTGCCCAGCCAGAGAGACTACAGAGTGCTGCCCAGCCAGAGAGTCTACAGAGTGCTGCCCAGCCAGAGAGTCTACAGAGTGCTGCCCAGCCAGAGAGTCTACAGAGTGCTGCCCAGCCAGAGAGTCTACAGAGTGCTGCCCAGCCAGAGAGTCTACAGAGTGCTGCCCAGCCCTGTGAAGAGGGGGCTCTTGCCTCAGCCCAGCCCCGTGAAGAGGGGGCTCTTGCTTCAGCCCAGCCCCGTGATGAGGGGGCTCCTGCCTCAGCCCAGCCCCGTGATGAGGGGGCTCCTGCCTCAGCCCAGCCCCGTGATGAGGGGGCTCCTGCCTCAGCCCAGCCCCGTGAAGAGGGGGCTCCTGCCTCAGCTCAGCCTCGTGAAGAGGGGGCTCCTGCCGGTCCAGCTATATTCCAGGCTCCACCTGGTCAGTCCGTCCCGGTTCTATCCGGTCCAGCGATACTCCAGGCCCTGCCTGGTCAGTCCGTCCCGGTTCCAGCCGGTCCAGCAATACTCCAGGCCCAGCCTGGTCAGTCCGTCCCGGTTCCAACCGGTCCAGTAATACTCCAGGCTCTGCCTGGTCAGTCCGTCCCGGTTCCAGCCGGTCCAGCAATACTCCAGGTCCAGCCTGGTCAGTCCGTCCCGGTTCCAGCCGGTCCAGCAATACTCCAGGCCCAGCCTGGTCAGCCCGTCCCAGTTCCAGCTGGTCCAGCAATACTCCAGGACCAGCCTGGTCAGTCTCCTTTGGCCCCAGCCAATTCAAGTATCCTCGGATCCAATCCAGTCCTACTCGTCCAGCCAAAGATTTCTCCAGTTTCAGTCTGTTCAAACTCATCTGGACACAAACCGATTCCAAGCATTGGTCCGAGTAAAGAACTTTTGTCTGTTGGTCCCAGTAAAGGACTTCCACCATCTAGTTCTAAAATTAGACTTCAGTCTGTCTCTGATTCTGTTTCCTTGTCTTCCAGCACTGAGTCCACAGCTTCTGCGGGGAATTCTAATACCTCTTCTCCTCGATGTCGGGATAATTCTGCTGTAGCATCTAAAGTCAAGAAAAATACCAAGGCTATTGACCTAATGTCTGAATGGGTACCTCAGTCTAATGTTGTTTCAGTGGCATCTGTTTCCTTGAGTCCAATTTCATCCTCCACTCAGTCTTCAGAACATTCAGCCAATGCTCTGTTTTCTGACCCATCGCTTTCTGAGCAAGATAATGCCTTGATGAACCAATACATTAGGAATTTCAGGAATGCCAAGAATTGGAAAACAGTACAAAGACAACAGCCTGTTGATTTAAGTGTTGGTTATGTTTCCATTGATTCCACTCCAAGTTCCTTGTGTTGTTCTGAACTTGTTATTGCAGCTTACAAAGCGGATGTAGTTACTCCCAAAGAAGATTGGTGTCTTCCAATAGACTTGGACTCAGACTCTGAATTTGATCCAGTTCATGATGCTACTCCTTTCATGGGAGGCCCCATGTCTTCTAAGGAAGGTTTTTCTTTACAGGAGATTCCGCTGTCCTTGGTCAAAACCAAATGTTCCCGTAAGAAGAAGAGGCATCAACGAAGGTCCTAAATTCTTCTGTATGATTTTCTCAAGTTCCTCTAAGATTCAAGATGGGTGTCCGGAGTCCACCCTTGAAGAGGGGGATACTGTCACAATCCTGACTGTAGGTTTCATATTTAGTGACTTACCCCTGCCATCTGTCCCGGATCCTGTGTCTTTTACTCACTGAGTTAAACAGCTTGTCAGCACTATGAGTTTTCCTGAGTTCCCTGAAAGGTAATAGTTAATTAGCTCCACCTGTGGTGATCTCCTGTGTGAGGCTGAATTCAGCAATCTGAAGTTCAGGCTTCAGTGTTCTCTCGGCCTACTAGGCCTCATTCTACATCACAGCCTAGTCTAGAGTAGTCACATGACAGTGACTGTTCACCTGAACCAGAGTTGTCCAATCCTCTGCCAGTCTGAGACTCTCTGCATCACCTAATCCTGCTCTCCAATCACCAAGGACCAGGAAGTATAAGTTGGGAGACTGAGTTAGAAACTGGGCCAGTTCCTTGTGTCACACTCACAGCTATGTGTGAGTCTTCAAGCTGAGCTCCCTAAAGGTAACCTTTATACTCTAGTTCCTGTGAAAACTCTGTTCCTTGTTACCCTGTTTGGTTTACTTTTGTGTTGCCACTGATGATCACTATTTCCACGAGTCTCAAAGTAAAGGCACACCTGCAGTGGTTCATCTTAAAGGCACAGTATTATATTCCATAGTCTCAACTGAAAACCACAGCTGCTGTGGTTCATCTTTACTGCTGTTGTAGTTGTGATCTCCAGAGCTCCCGTAACCCTGTGGCTTCCGTACCTCCGCGCCTCAGTACCTCCGTGCCTCAGTACCTCCGTGCCTCAGCACCTCCGTGCCTCAGCACCTCAGTGACTCAGTACCTCAGCATCTCCATGCCTCAGCATCTCCGTACCTCAGTATCTCCGTGCCTCAGTACCTCAGTACCCAAGTACCTCAGCATCTCCGTGCCTCAGCATCTCCGTGCCTCAGCATCTCCGTGCCTCAGTACCTCCGTGCCTCCCAGCACCTCTGTGCCTCAGTATCTCCGTGCCTCAGTACCTCCGTGCCTTAGTACCTCCGTGCCTCCCAGCACCTCGTGCCTCCAGCATCTCCGTGCTTCCAGCATCTCCGTGTCTCAGCACCTCGTGCCCCCAGTACCTCCGTGCCTCAGCGCCTCCGTGCTTCCAGCACCTCGTGCCTCAGCACCCCCGTGCCTCAGCACCTCGTGCCTCCAGCGTCTCCGTGCTTCAGCATCTCCGTGCTTCTGGCATCTCAGTGCCTCCAAGCACCTCAGTGCCTCCAAGCACCTCAGTGTCTCTACGCACCTCAGTGTCTCTACGCACCCCAGTGTCTCTACGCACCCCAGTGTCTCTACGCACCCCAGTGTCTCTACGCACCCCAGTGTCTCCAAGCACTTCCTTGCCTCCAAGCATCCAGTGCACTTTAGCGCAGTAGTACCTGGTATTCTTCACTGATTCATCAGCGCCTTTCCAGTTCTGTCTTTCAGGAGACCTTCAGCGTTCACACGTGCCCCTGTCTGCTGACCTAATCCTGCATGGGGAGAACCTAGATTCGGCCATCTCTGCTGCGGTTCCTCTTCCCAGTCACCGAAAGAAGCCCCGAGTCCACAACACTCCCAAACCAGGTCAGTGGTAGTATTCATATAATTCTCCAGTCGCCCGCACAGACTTCACTAACACCGGGTTCACAAAACCTCAGTCATGACAACAAATTATACACTACAATACAGACAATATATATAACAGAATAATGGCTACAGTCAATGTACATACGTGAGAATATTTGCGTGCGCTTACTGGTCCAGTCCTCCGTAATTAAATAGATAACGTTGTGAGTCTTGTGTCTGGCCACTCTGCAGCAGGCTTTATTTATACAAGTATTCCAAAAGCAATACAATGGATACTGTAATCCCTTTGTCCATTGGACACAGGGATGCACTTTTACAGTACAGGAGAGGTCATAGGTTGATTTGAAAAGGTAGGCGATGTCTTTCTCAACTGCTCTTGTGGGTGGTCTCCTCTGGATTCCCGCCGCATACATAATTTACAGTAAATACAGTTTATATCTATATTCTGCTTCTGCACATAACTATCCGCAGGAACATGCGATCTTCCGCAGACCAACACCGGAATGTTTCCCTTAAAATACCCTACAGCTGGATACCAAATACCACCTTATAACCTTAGTCTGTCCCCTCTTATCCTGTAAAGGTGAATCCCTTTGTTCTGCAACCATTTAAACAGCTATAAGAGAAGTAACCCAGACGCGCTGTCACAGCTGCCAGTAGGGATTGTCAGTCCCTAGAAAATGTTTTAAGAAAGAGAGTAGGAACTGGCGCTAGATGTTTCTCCAATGATAATAAATGACTGTGGATCAATTACAATAAAATAACATATAATTTATTACCTAAACATCACATGCTAAAAAATCAGAAGCATAAAATTCAAATGTAAACATAAAGTTATGGGCACAAATAGAGCTGAGAATAAATTGGTGATGGCTGCTTTTAAGTGTCCACAAAGGATCCCGGACTGAAAACAGTGTGCAAAGTTCCCTGGGGAAAAAAAGATTGATCCGTTTTGAGAATGGGACACTTGTAGTAGTAGCAGCTTTAACACTTTGTTGTTGTTAAAGCTGCTACTACTACAAGTGTCCCATTCTCAAAACGTAACCAGATATGGACTTTCAAAATCTGCCATTGGAACTCTGAGGGATTTCATCTATACAGCACCGATTGGAGAGACCCAGTTTCTGCTTAAACGGCACAGTTTGCTTGCTGACAATTCTCAAACCTCTGGAAGTCTCCATCGTCACGGGTAACACCAGCTGTATTCAATCTTTTTTTCCCCAGGGAACTTTGCACACTGTTTTCAGTCCGGGATCCTTTGTGGACACTTAAAAGCAGCCATCACCAATTTATTCTCAGCTCTATTTATGCCCATAACTTTATGTTTACATTTGAATTTTATGCTTCTGATTTTTTAGCATGTGATGTTTAGGTAATAAATTATATGTTATTTTATTGTAATTGATCCACAGTCATTTATTATCATTGGAGAAACATCTAGCGCCAGTTCCTACTCTCTTATTTAAACATCTATAACTTTATGATGTGGTGCAGGGAGACTATGTGTACATTGTGCACTATTTGGATTAAATACGTAATGTGTTCTGATGGCCCTCCATGCGTACACAACCTCTGCCGTAAATACCCATACCACGCGCCGATGCGCAGGACCGCGGGAGTGACCATACGCAAAGTGCGTACATGTGCACGCATTGCAGAACAAGTGCACGCGCTGTGGGAATGTGTGTGCAGTTTGTACGTGATGTGTGTTCTTCAATATTTTTCAACTTTGACACAAGGATTGAAAATAGGATTGAAATTGTTCCACTATTTCTTGAGAGTTGGTGATAATACGACCAGACCTGGGGTGGTGTATAGTAGTTATAATGTGTCGTTTTTTGGGAGGCCGGGAAATGGCCACCAGTAACCGACCAGCCTTATTGCCCCATCTATAAAATTTATTTTTGGTAAAGTCTAAGGAGTGTTTCGCCTGGGTGGCTAAATAAGTTTCAAGCAGGCGCCTAGCCTGCTTGTACTCAGTAAAGGTGAGCTCTGTTGGAGTAGAAGTGTATGTTTGGAAGGCTGTGGACATTGCAGCTTTTAACGCAGTGTATTCCAGTTTGGATTCCCTTTTTTTCCGGGTGACATAACTAATAATGTGACCCCTCATCACTGCCTTGGAGGCGTTCCAAAAAATGTCAGGTCTATCCCAGTAATCTATATTTTCATCCACATAATTGGTCCAATGATACGTAAGATACAATTTAAAATCCTCTGAGTCTGCTTAGTATTGTGGGAATCTCCAGATACGATCTGTCGAGTGCATACGGGGATAGGTTAATGCCAACGTGACAGGGGCATGATCAGAAATCAATATGTCAAGTATGTCCACCCCGGCAACCTGAGACATTAAGTTATCGGCAATTAAGAACCTGTCAATACGGGACAACGTTCCATATGCCAGTGACAAATGGGTGTGCGTTTTGTCGGTTGGGTGTAGCAATCTCCATGGATCAGAGATGTCCAGGGAATCTCTAAATGTCAATAAATGTCTGCTCTGGGAGTCAGTGGTTCTTGGCATAGTCGGTGACCTGTCAACTGTAGGGTCATCTACCATGTTATAGTCTCCACCCACTATTAAAGAATAATTAGTTCTGCCTGGAAGAATGTGAGTGATGTCTTGAAGGAATATGTGTGTATTAACATTCGGGGCGTATAGATTGACAAGGGTAAATTTGGAATAAAAGAGCTCTATGTCCATTATGATATATCTGCCTTCGGGGTCAATGATTTCTGTCAAAACAGTGACGGGGAGATTTTTTCGAAAAAGTATGGCAACCCCTCTGGTTTTCGTACTGAAAGGCGCAGCAATACAAGAACCAAGCCATGGGGCTTTCAATACATTCTCCTCACCCATCAGCCAGTGTGTTTCTTGTAAGAAAATCACATCCGGGTGAGAGCGTTTAAGGTGCGTGATCACACGTTGTCGCTTGACTGTGGAATTAAGTCCTCCCACATTCCAAGAGATGAATTGTAGTGGCTTCGGGGGTATTACCTCAGATGAGGAAGAATCTGTCGGCGGCATGGCTACCAATCCCCTCAGGGCAGTGAATTATCTGACGGATAAACAACATAAGTAAGCATATATTGACGGCTCCCCTCTTAACCCAAGATCTCCAGGGTAGTAAATATTTAGACAGCAGTAACATCAGTATAACATGACATGCAATGCACAGTCCCAGCATTTGAGAATTCAATTGTGTATCATGTGTAATGTCTCGTACCTCTATTTTCTAACATTTTCCTAACAACCAAAACTATGGTGGGCACCAACTAGGCCTAGTGGTGCGCACACTGAACACTATCAAAAATAATCACTGAAATAGTAAGAATATATACTTTTAGGTTAATACAGAATCAACTAAAATAAGAAAGAGAAAAGAAAAGAAAAATGTTAAGGCAGGTTAACACATATCCGCCCGAGGCGGTGGTATCCGAACTGTTCAACAATTTGCGCCCCGCTGACTGCTTTCCTAGCTAATAGATGACCTTGTCAGGGATCCGTGAGTCAGGAAGCGAGCTCGTGCTACCTCTGGGTCAGTATAAAACATCTGATTTCCGTTCTCTAAGACCCGCAATTTAGCTGGGTAGAGCAGGGCGAACCGGATATTTTTACTGTGCAAGCGGGAGCAGACTTCAGAAAATTTCTTTCTTTTCTGAGCCACAGCTGCTGAGAAATCTTGGAATATCAGGATCTTGTGGCCCTTGACCAACAATTCCCTGTTTTTATGGTAAGCTGCGAGGATTTGTTCCTTGGCCCTGTAGTCTAAGTAACGGGCGATGACTGGTCGAGAACGCTTTCGCGCCCCGTCCTGCATCGCTCCCAGCCTATGTGCTCTTTTGATACATGGGACTTCAATATGATCTACGATTCCCAATGAGGTCAGGAGGTCTACACTAAGATAGGAGGAGAGAGCTGGGCCCGTCAAGGACTCTGGAATACCAATAAATCTGAGGTTATTTCTACGAGATCTATTTTCCAGGTCCTCAACCTTATCCTGCAATTGTTGAATATATTTGTCCTGGGCTGATACCCCTCCCGACAAGACTAAGCCAAGTCTTCAGTGTCACTCAACCTCGTCTCCAATGCGGTTATGCGTGTTGCATGGGAATCTATGCGAGCTAAGCCCCCGTCCAAACGGGCTTGTAAGTCGTCAAATCGTTTATCAAGCAAGGGCATGAGAAAATCGGAAATTTCTTTAGCTGTCAGGGGAGAGGATTTATCACTAGGTGAACTAGAGGATTCCGACCTATGTTCAGCTGGGGAGGGCGGTCCCGACTTAGGGGGAGCGTCCTTCCCCTTCCCCGCTTTACAAGAATTGGCAGATTGTTTCGGGGGCATGGCTTTGTCAAGGTATTTATCCATACCCCAGGGAATTAGATATGGAATAATCAGCGTCTCCTGTGGGCAGTGGTCCCGCAGGTACAGGCAGTGATATTTAAGCTAAATTAATTGTGTTTGGAGCTCGAGCGGAAGTGCGAAACCAACCAAATTATTCAGAACATACTAGAGTACATTAATCTTCAAAATAACAAACGTCACAAAGAATACTCAGCAGGGGAGGAATAGAAATATATCACATGAAACCCTGAGAGTGTGAAAAATAACAAACGTCACAAAATATTCCCAGAAGAGGAAAAGACAGAAAATATCACATTTGATAGTAAAATAACAAACAGTACATATAGGCTGCGTCAGGAGCCAGCAAAGCTGAAAATATAACTAAAATGATCAAGGAGACGCGGAGTGAATATGCAATCACTTTGTGAGTTTCTTAACCAAGAGCCTCTAGGTGGCACTATTTCCTCAACTGTTGCGCCATGCAATCTGTACAACCCCAAACTTAACTCCCAGGTATAATAATATTGCTTGTACAGCAAGCAAAGTTCAAACTCGGTAGTCCTGCAAGTGTTATACAGAGTCCTCCTCTGAGGTTGGACGTCCCGATGTAGCACCGGCCGGTGCTATGCAGCGCTGGGTGGTGTGGTAGGCACCTTAACAGGGGTCACGGCAACACAGTTTACAAGAAGCTTCAGTATATCCCCATCGCAGAACAATGGTGGATAGGGATCCGTGAAAGTCCATAGAAGGGACTAGTCCCCTCCAATAGAAGAAAAATAACAAACGTCACATGAACAATCAGTTAGGGAGCCACTGGAGGGCGCTGCTCCATCAGCTATAACTCTAAATTATAGCAGGGAAGGGAGATGGGAATTAGGGTGAACCTTGAATGTCACAAATAATTTATCCTGTACCACAGAAAATCAGTATAATGAAGAATTAACTGCGTTCAGTAAAGGGAGGAAGCTGCAGTTGGTATAACATACAAAATTCCCTCAGAGCTGAGCGAAGACAAGTTCACCATAAGGGAAGACACCTCTTCTCCTTCGTGAGGGAAAAAAAATGCAGTAATTTCAAGAGTGACATGCAGCCTCTAAGTTAGGTCTCTGACTGTCCAGGTATGATCACTTTAGGATGAAGGAGCAGGGAAGGCAGCAGTGGTAAAAATGAGATATGCGGTAGGGAAGGAGGGGTAAGGAGGGTATGGGTGACACACAAGAAGGGAAGGTAAATAGAGTCGGATAGGTTGATGTAAGGGGTGGAGATATTAGTTAAAAGAATAGAGGGGGAAAACAGACAATATTAGTACCTAGAGGGGAGAGATGATTCAATGCTAATGGACCCGTGGGGTCCCAGTGTCACCATCAGTGGTCACCTCTCGTACATTTCTAGCCACAGGACCAAACTGGCACACGGGAATCCACGGTAGTGTCCAGGTACATGTCTGCGATGAAGGGGGTGGCAAACTAGGGAGCAGATAGTCAGGCTGTGTACCAGTCACACAACCGAGATGGAGACGTATAAGTTAAGTGAGGGTTGAGGGTGGGAGCACTGCTGCAGGTAGAATCAGAGATATTAGTCCCTCCGCTATCAGCTAGGACTGTTTCCAAGGCAGTAGTGTCTCTTCTCCTGTCCACCGATAACCTGGAGAGCAGTCCATGAGTAGGGGATTCAGGGCATGCCACAGACCACCCCGGGAAGACCAGCCAGTGAGTAATTAGTGAGCCACAGCGTGCAGTGGCTCCAGCCGGCGTTGCTCCCGTCCCACCGCCAGTGCAGATCTCCACGTCTCTCCCCCACTGCGCCGTCCTGTCAAGTGCCGCCAGCTGTGATCGCAGGGTCAGTAGGTCCGCGGTTCCGCCAGCACGGGCTCCCCGCCTGGAAATCAGGAGCCGTAGAGAGGGAGCCGAGGAAAGGTCTGCCCGTGAGTGCTCGCCACCTTCACACACCCGCCGCTACCACAGCAGGTGAGTCCGGCCGAGGCTGAAACCACACACCCCCGCCACTGGTGCCGGTAGCCGGGAGGATAGTTAGCTTAAGGCTGAGGGCTGATTGATCCACCGGCAAGAACGCTACCCACAGCATCTCAGGCATCCACGAGGGCCATCAGTATCGGTGGCCTGGCTACAGTGACAAAAGCTCACTCGCAGCCGATAGTAGGCTTGAAGTGTTCCCTGAGAGCTATTCCCACATGGGAGAGATAGCTTATTTTGTGGGTGAATTAATCAGGATGGTCCTGGATTTTAGAAGTTGTTACTGGGAGCCCTGTTAAAATGCGGCCATGCTAGATGCCCCGCCCACCGGAAGTCTCAAATGTATTTATATTTAAGATGTGGTCACCTGTATTTTAAAGGGAAAAATGCACTTACTATATCTGTCTGAATAAGGGTCTCCTATCTTCTGGGAATAGGAAGTGGCATGCTAGTCGCCCTCTCCCAGCAGATGTGTGAATGACAAAACCCTTTTGATGTGCACGGCAGGTAATGGCTGTGAGTGTCAGATTGGGTTGGGAACCTGTATTTATTTATGTAGCTGGTTTCATTGATATACGAATCCTGAATGGTAGATGCAGGAAGGAATAACATTTGAGTGGGAAATAAAATACAAACCGTATTTGTAGCTATGTGATAAATTTATCAATAGTGTATGTTAAACTGATAACAAACGTCTGTGTGACAGGAAAGAGGAAATAGTTTTATTCATTTATTTGTATTTTGTAAGATATCCTGATTGCATAGAAAGGACTCAGGGCGGACATGACCCCCTGTTGTACTGTGTGGAAAATTGACATAAAAAGGAGGCCTGCGAGCATCCAGAGTGTTATACTAGCTACATTCTGCTGTGAACATCTTGCTGTATTGCTGAGCTTTTTTGAAGGCTGTATTTGGGCAAATAAAGATCTTCTGCCTAAAGATGACCGCGTCATCATCATGTCTGAGGAAGCCGCCGAGGGAATAGACGGAGAAACGCGTAACAGGAGATCACCGGAGTGCCGCTGTGCACATCACCGCACACAGTACTGACGTCAGTGAAGAGAACAGGACCACGGAGATTACACGGACTTACATCCTCCTCCCTTGTTGTAAAACGCTGGCAGGTCCAGTAGGAGTTAATAAGAGGAACAGCACCAGTGCCGTGGGACCCAGGTAACCTTTTATAGAAAGACTGTGTGATTAAGGGATCCTCATTTTTAAACACCTTAACAAAGGACATTGTATCCAGCTGGTTCCATACTGCTACATTGTGGCATGTGTGGATGAATTTAATTCAAAAGTGTTTCTATTGAAAAGTGCTACATCTTCACATATTTTATGCGCAAAAATGAAACAATGTTTTCTTCTGGCCAGCAAGAATTAATCGTCTGGATTACTTTATGAGATTATGATACTGAGCAGGGGCATTGTGCAATATCATTACAGCCTGTAAAGGACTTTTTTGTTTCAGGTGAATCGGATAAAATATTCTCTGTCTGATATTTCCATCTCAGCAATATATTTTATCATTTGTTTTATTATCACTGTTTTTTTCATTTTTTTCTTTTTTCTTTGGTTTGTTTTATGGTATAAATTAAAGGTCATTATTTTATTCACACCGCTAATGAGTATTAATTATATCAGCGATTAAGGTTTGTTTTTCAGTAATACCAGCAGCGCTCCCATTCTGTTTGTTTTCTTGGCTCCAAGTTCCGCCTTCCGCCAGCTACCGGTAGAGGCCTAGTCAGGTGACTAGTGGGGATTCGTCAACACCACACAGGTGTGGTAAGGCAGCGTGTCGGCACATACAGAGCAGAACCGTGGTTCCAAACGCCACGGCAGGTTAGGAGTTTGGTGGTGGCAGCATAAACCCGCCCACAGCGCAGTGGGTGGAGTCAGTAACAGGCGGTTACTGGCGGTAAGCGGGAATCCCCTATGTGGCCAGGTCCCGTGTGACCTAAATATCCATTCTGTGTACTGGGGACGGGACGCGAAAGCGGTGAGGGCTTTTCGTACACAACCGTCCGGTCACAGAGCCGTAGAGGCTGCACCTCACACCTTACAGGCCTTGCAGCACCTGCTGCTGATGTGTTGGTGCCAGAAACCACAGAACACCCGCGTGGAGTCCATAGAGGCTGCGTGGAGTCCATATGCCCCAGCGGGTCACAGTGGCAGGAGGGGGACCTACATAGTGCTGTACAGGTGGTATTGTTCTGCCTGATGGGTGTATACTACCAATCATATGATTTATATTGGCATCAGGCAGTCTGTAAATCTGGGCTATGCTGTATACCTGCAATGTGGTATGCTGGACTGTGTGGAATACTGGGCAACGGGGCACATTTAATACTTGGCGATGAGGCACAATGTACTGGGTGTATACTCCATACTGGCACTGCGGTGTATATATATTTCTGCAGCAGGTTACATTGGTTTCCACAGGAAAACATCAGGGGTAGAGTGGATCTTGATCCAGAGGCACCAACAGGCTAAAGCTTTAGGCTGTCCCAGGATGCATTGGGGCCTCCTCTATAACCCCGCCTCCAGTCACTGAGAGCTCAGTTTCAGTTGGTGTCTGCAGCAGCAGGTCACATACCAGGGGGGCTGCACTGCGCACAGGGCTGTCTTAACAGCAGTGTAGGCCCCTGGGCACAACAATGCACTGGGCCCCCTACCCATCCTCCAGCGGAAGGGGTGGGGGGTGCTATCAGCGTAGTTTTGATGTCCCGCGGGCGGTAAAGGGTGTACTATCTTCCGCTCAGCGTGTAGAACCTGGAACAATAATTTCTGCTAATTACTCTTTTACTGCACAGATGGAGATAAACTGTAGAAGGGGGCATTGGGCTGAATGAAGAAGCCCTGGTACATGATTCCAGGGTGGTAGGGGGTGTTTAATACGTTGGGGAGGGGTGGATAGTGGAGTGGGCTTAATATTTATCATTTTCCGGTGGGAGGGCAGCTTGCTTGACTGCAGATATCTCAGGTTCCTGAAAATATATTTCTTAGCTTTGAATGGGATAAAAACTAGAGAGTCCCACCTTTCAGATGGTTCTGGGGACTTGGGGATCAGAGTTCAGGAGCCAGAGCAATTCACCAATGAAAATCTTAAACTGCATATTAGGCGTGTGGAGCTGGAGCAGGGACCAGCTGCTGGAAGGCTGATATCTCTGGTTCTGGGCATAGTAGAGACAAGCTGCCAGTGTCCACTAAAAGGGCAGAGTCCCAGCTTTTGGCTTATACCCTCAGAAATACTTTAAGTCAGACAAAATCCTAGATATCAGGCTGGGAAGAACAATTAACAGGCTTGGTTGGGGACCACTGCTTTCAAGTCAGATATCTCCGGTTCCACAGGGCCGATTTTCAAAAATCAGATACCCCTGGAAAGAGGGGACCCTCAGCTATCAGCCTAGGGCCCTTACACTCCTGGGGCCCTTGGGCAAGAGCCCATTGAGCCCATACAAAAAGACGGCCCTGACTGGGCAGCCCTGAAAAAGCTCTTTCTGACAGAAAAATTCTTCAAAACTGGGCTGTCAGCACTGTATGTCTGTGTGACATTCAGCGCTGTGGCTCCATCACCTCCCAAGCGGTGTCGCATACTCCCGCGGCCTGTTCCTGGGTACTTACGGCGGAGACACTCCGGCTTTAGGCACATGGTCGCAGTCGCTCTCCTGGTTTGGGGAGGAGGTAAGAGGGTCCCCCAGGCGGGACCCACCATTAAATCGCGTTCCGTCTGTGACCTAGGGGAGCGGGTCGCGGCAATGGCGTGGACACTGTCACCGAGCAAGAACCCCACTAGACCACCAAGGCAATAGAGTACAGGTCGGGTATACTAGCGCCTTGAGTCCTGTTGGAGAAAGAGCGCTATAGAAATAAAATTATTATTATTATTATTATTACTAACGCCTCATTTAATAAGGCTCGCTAGTACCTGGGGTGGAAGTCCAGCATAGGGGAGCTGGCGCTTGACCTGTAGCCTCTCCCCGGCCCAGGGCGACATCTACTGAAGATTTTACGTGTATAAGCGGCACTGGTACAGGGGGCATTATGTGTGTAAGCGGCACTGGTACAGGCGGTGTTACGTGTGTAAGCGGCACTGGTACAGGGGGCGTTACGTGTGTAAGCGGCACTAGTACAGGGGGCGTTATGTGTGTAAGCGGTACTGGTAGAGGGGGCGTTACGTGTGCAAGCGTCACTGGTACAGCGGGCATTACGTGTCTAAGCGGCACTGGTACAGGGGGCATTACGTGTCTAAGCGGCACTGGTACAGGGGGCATTACGTGTCTAAGCGGCACTGGTACAGGGGGCGTTACGTGTCTAAGCGGCACTGGTACAGGGGGCATTACGTGTCTAAGCGGCACTGGTACAGGGGGCGTTACGTGTGTAAGCGTCACTGGTACAGGGGGCATTACGTGTCTAAGCGGCACTGGCACAGAGGGCATTACGTGTCTAAGCGGCACTGGTACAGGGGGCATTACGTGCGTAAGCGTCACTGGTACAGGGGGCATTACGTGTCTAAGCGGCACTGGTACAGGGGGCATTACGTGTCTAAGCGGCACTGGTACAGGGGGCATTATGTGTGTAAGCGGCACTGGTACAGGGGGCGTTACGTGTGTAAGCGGCACTGGTACAGGGGGCGTTACGTGTGTAAGTGTCACTGGTACAGGGGGCGTTACGTGTGTAAGCGGTACTGGTAGAGGGGGCATTACGTGTGTAAGCGTCACTTGTACAGGGGGGGGCGTGACATGTGTAAGCGTCACTGGTTCAGGGGGCATTACATGTGTAAGTGTCTCTACTACAGGGGTCATTATGTGCGCTGTGCGTTTGTAAAGTATGCGAGGGTGAAAATTTATAGTTTGCAGGGGGGCGCCGAACACTCTAGCAACGGCTCTGACTGCACACCCACTGCACTGCACAGCACTGTCACCTTTTACATTGATTCAGCGTCCAGACATTACCCTCCGCGATATCACCCCCTCTATCCGCTACATTAACCATCTCGAGGCTTCCAGGCCGGCAGGCCAGGTGCTGTGTTGCGGAGTCAGGGCTTCTGGGGATCTGGGTGCGGCTGTGGTGGGGAGGCACTTCTGTGACATCACACACAGAGGAGGCTCCGGGGCTCAGAGAGTATGCGGTGCAGGGAGGACTATGAAAGTCTTCCGCTGCGCCGCTTTCATACACATCTATGCCGGTGGCCGCAGCAGCTTTTTTTCCGCCTGCGGCACGGCTAGGGAGTGGGGATTGTTGCTGCCGGAGGGGGCAGGTGGACTGGCAGCAAGACATTGGTGGTCATTTCGAGTTGATCGTTCGCTAGCAGTTTTTAGCAGCCATGCAAACGCTATGCCGCCGCCCACTGGGAGTGTATTTTAGCTTAGCAGAAGTGCGAACGAAGGGATCGGAGAGCGGGTCCAAAAATATTTTGTGCAGTTTCAGAGTAGCTTCAGACCTACTCGGCGCTTGCGATCACTTCAGACCATTCAGTTCCTGATTTGACGTCATGAACACGCCCTGCGTTCGCCCAGCCACGCCTGCGTTTTTCCGAACACTCCCTGAAAACGGTCAGTTGACACCCAGAAACGCCCTCTTCCTGTCAATCACTCTGCGGCTGCCTGTGCGACTGAAAAGCATCGCTAGACCCTGTGTAAAACTACATCGTTCGTTGTAATAGTATGCCGCACGTGCGCATTGCGCTGCATACGCATGCGCAGAAGTGCCGAGTTTTTGCCTGATCGCTGCACAGCGAATGAATGCAGCTAGCGATCAACTTGGAATGACCCCCATAGGATGCTGCAGTAAAAGGATGTTTTCCCCCTCTCTACAGCGCAGAGACTTGCTGCAGATGCAGTGACACACCCTCCAGCTGCACCTTTCTGGCAGATACAGTCTCTTTTTTTTATGGTCTGTACCGTTTTTTTGACTCTCCAAGCTTCCAATGAAAGTATAGTAAAAGGGGCGTGGCCACTGAAAGGATATGTCCCTATATTCTTTAACCCTCGATGTGATGGCCTCTCAGACGTCTGTGAGTGTAAACCTTTAGCCACAAGTTACATGCACAACACAAGCAGCAAAGATTCACACTGTTTATTGTTCGTTTAACAAAAGTATATAAAAGAAAGGATTTAGGGCGTGTATATCCCAAGTCAATAACTAATTGGACAGAACACAAAAAGGGGCTAACATAACATGATTGGCTAGGAACTGCCGCAGTGGAAGGATATGCATATATGGGCAAGTTTGTATTTCAAATAGGGAGGTTGTTCACACGGTATAAGAAAAAGATAAGAGACAAGGACAGTAGCAAGGAATGTGCTGGAACATTAAGTTCTATAACACAAGCAATTCTATGACATTGAAGCAGAGACGAGCTTTAACCCTTTCAATCCCCTCTTAGAATCATTATTGTTATACTATATGATTCTTGCAAAGCTTACGTCTTTCTGCACACCAATGGCGCAATTTTTAGCCTGAGCGGGAGTTGCAGTAATTGTTGGGCATTTTAAGAAGGGTTAATCGTTGAGTTAATGATGTTCCGTGTTTATCCTTTTCATCTAAGGCTTCAGCGGGCTTATAGCCCCATGGGGTACCTGTGTTCCAGGCAGCCGCGGACCATGAGCTGCAATCATTTCCCCAGTTATGGCCTGTAACGCAAATATAGGGTACCTCGGGGCTTAGGTTGTCTGTGGTGTCAGCGCGGATCTGGTAGTCAACAGACTTTTGGACAGCAGCTAGTTGGGGGAATTGGAAATAATCTAGTATGTAGGTTGCGGTGTATGTGGTGGAAGAGTTATACCATAGTGTCAGTTTCCCTTATTCTGAGTTATATCAACCTCAGTCATTGAGAGGGGAAAATGGGCCAGTAGGGCTATCAAGATAGTCCCCAGGGTAAAGATAGGGGGCATTTTCTTCATCCTCCTCTGGTCTTCTGTCTTCGCTAGGTGGGAGGTCAGGGCTGTCCGCCCCGGTTCGTACCTCACTGGAATCACTTGCTTCCCTCTCTAGGTCTGGTCTAGGAACCTTTTTTACTCGGGATGCATGGATCCAGGTAGGACTTTCCTCTGTCAGGACTGCTGTTCGGGTAACTGCTACGACCTCTGTCTCTGGACCATAGGTGAAGTCTCCTGGGCTCTTGTTCCTGGGGAGCACCTTCACCACGACTCTGTCTCTGACTTTAAAGGGGTGTGTAGGTTCCTGTGGATTCAAAGGGTTTTTACAAACAACCTCATGTTCAATTTCATTCAGTTTTGTTATCAGGGACCTGACATACTCTTCTCTGATGAGTTCTAGATCTCCTTCCTGTATTACTAGTGGTTTCTTAGCCCAGGGTGTGGGGAAGGGTCTACCCATTAGTATTTCAAAGGGTGAGTATCCTAGAGTTTTCTGTGGGGTATTCAAGATGCTGGTGTTTAGCTTTATTAGGGTTGTTCCTGAGGCAAGTGATGCATCTGCTAACATACTGGTCCACAAGTGATTTGGCATTAGTAACATAAAAATCATTGGTTAGTAGGAGGAGTGTTGTGGCTTCACCACGGTGACCAACACCACGGCAATGGGCAACGAGCAAAGGGGCACTGGACTGGGGTATACAGGGTTTCCCCTCTTTGCAGATTAATCCTGATTTAGGATTTTTTCTGCAGAATTGGGTAAGTTCAGTCGGAGAGATCAGTATTAGTCGCAGCAGCTTGAAGTTGAGTGAGCAGATGGACGTTGTCAAGGGAGGGACATGCTCTAGTGAGTGCAATGAGTTCTGCAGCTTGCGCGGACTGATAAGGTATTGGTAGGGTTTCCAACACAGTGTCAGGGAGGGTGACAATGGCATAGCCAGCCTGGTATGTATTGTCATTGGGCCTACTACAGGAGCCGTCAACAAAAACTATGTCTGCGCCTGGTATGGGAACGGGAGACATGTCAAGTCTGGGAGAAGTTTCAGCTTCAATGGAAGCAGCACAGTCATGTAGGTCGGGTGGTTCATCCTCGGGACCTTTCAAGCCTAAAAGGGCATTGAGAATGGGTGCAGGGCCAGAAGAACTAGCAGTGTACTTGATGGTAAGGGTAGGGTTACTCAAAAGGAGTACTTCATATCCACTAAGGCGTTGTGCTGACATGTGCTGTGTGTGTAAGCCTTTAAGTATTGCCAGGACATCATGTGTGGTGTGGAGTACTGTGATGTGGCCTAAAGTGAGGGTAGTGGCCATTTCTGCAACCATTGCACAGGCTGCCAAAGCCCTGAGGCAGGCAGGCATACCTTGCACAGACACTGGCATGACTTTGAAAAAAAATGCCACAGGGCGCAACTTCCCTCCATGAAACTGTGTGAGCACCCCCGCCATGGTTTTACAATTGTCCCTTGCATATAGATGGAAAGGTAGTACATAATTGGGGAGGCCAAGTGCCGGACTTTTCATCAACATACATTTTAAACTTTCATATGCAGTTAACATTTCTTGTGACCATTGTACAGTTTTAGGTTTGTCCTTCAGTGTGGCTTGTCTCAAAATGTTATCATAATAAGAGCAATCAGATATCCACTGTCTGCAGTAATTTACCATACCCAGGAAGGACAGTAGTTCCTTCTGGGTAGTTGGGGTGACCAGGCCCAATACAGACTGTATGCGTTGTGGACTGATTTTCCTCTCTCCCTGAGTGAGCACAAAACCTAAGTAATCAACATGCTTTTTACACCATTGCATTTTTATTTTGGACACCTTGTGTCCACATTCACAAAGCCAGTTTAGTAATGAAACACCATCCTCTCGGCAGGCCTCCTCAGTTTGACTACAGAGCAGCAGATCATCTGCATACTGTAGCAGGACTGAACCATGGTGAGGTTGCCAGGGCCCCAATGTGGCCTGGAGACAACAGGTGCGTCAATAATCTGCACCAGGTAAGTTGTTTACCCTCAAAAGAAAAGGCAAAAAGTAATTGTGTCTGTGAATCTACAGGTATGCTGAAAAAAAGGCATTCTTCAAATCAATTACAGAGAAGAACGCAGCATCTGCAGGGATTGCAGAAATGAGTGAGTTTACATCTGGAACAATTGGTGCAATTGGGACAATTAACTGATTGATCGCTCTGAGATTCTGTACAAATCTTATACTGCCATCAACTTTGGCAACAGGGTTCGCAGGAGTACAGTATGGTGATACAATATGTCTGAGAATACCCTGTTGTAAGAATTGCTGTATGAGACCTTCTATAAACAGGTTGTGAGTCGGGTTTGAGATTGGCCTTATGTGGTGTGCATGAGATTAGGCCAGTGTCATATGGACCTTCTGACCAAAGAGCGGGGTTTACTTGAGCTAAGTCAGGCATTGGTGGGTAGGTTGTTAATGAAGGTGGAAATGAGTAAGCTTTCTGAGTTAAGCAAAGGTAAGCCAGCGTCATCTGTCCAGCAGTCCTTAAACCTTTTCCAAAACTCAGTAACAGACTCCGAGGGTTTCAGTTTACAAGCTACAGCGACAGGCAAAAAAACACAGGCAAAGGAGCACGGGTTTTAAAGACTTCCTTCATATGTGTATCGCTGCGTCCTTTGCAAGCTTTGCGCAAATAAGATATACAGCCATCGAGGGTAATAGTGGGCTTGGGACAGTGTTTTACTATTATCTAAACTCTGGGTTACTGGTGCGTTAGGGATAGAGCTAGTGGACGCACCCTCCAGCAGTGGAGTTGGAGGCGATCCCATCTGGTGTGAAAGGGTTACTGCTGCCAAGAGATCTGTGTCTCCGAGCGCAGGATACATTGGAATGCAAGGGGGAGGGAGAGGGTTTTCAAAGATTTTACAGTTTCTCACTTCTTCGCTTCTGTGCTGTTGGGAACTGACATTTTTGTAATCCTCCATATAGAAAGGGTAATTACTGCCTTCCCGTAGGAATGGGTCCTGTCCTGCTTTCTCTGTCCATCCCGCTAAATTATCCACCCATGGGTTAACTAAGTAATACTCTGAGGTAGAGTTGCGGGCGACATACATCTTGCATGTCTCACCAGGGAGGGGCGGGGGATATGTAGTTTTTTTTACTCTGACTAGAGCCCATTGTCAGACAGTAATATAAATCAACAGTACAACTTTAAAAGAAAATATCTAAAATTTACAACACTCTACTTACTATATGCATCAGCTAACCAGTTAATTAGTCATTGACAATATCACAATATTATCTGTATAGTGAGAACATGAAATCTTTTGACGTGTACGATACTTACCATTCGTACAAGATGTCAGAAAAATACAGCGTTTTAAACAGGAAGCAGGAAAAGTGTTTGAGTAAAGATATCTGGCAGACGAAAACTTACCAGCCGTCTGGACCAAATATAAGAACTTATCTCACTACAAACATACAAGAATATATAGACGATCAAATCGAGGTATTCTCTACGTTACGTATAGACCCCAGGTCTATTTTTAAGTATCCCAGATACTAACGTCACGTTATGTATAGACTCCCAGGTCTATTTTAAGTATCCCAGATACTAACGTCTTTGGAGAATTGCGCTTGGACCCCTGGTCCCTTCTCAGACGTATCTTTAAGTCCCAGACATTAAAGATGTTTGGTCACGTGTTCCCAGAACACTGACACGGATTCAGCTTCAGTGTATGACCGCAATCCCGTATGGCAAAGACAGACAATAAATTCTCTATCTTTACCATCCAGGGACGATCACTGAATCGCGGACGTAGCCCCCACTTGAAAGGATATGTCCCTATATTCTTTAACCCTCGATGTGATGGCCTCTCAGACGTCTGTGAGTGTAAACCTTTAGCCACAAGTTACATGCACAACACAAGCAGCAAAGATTCACACTGTTTATTGTTCGTTTAACAAAAGTATATAAAAGAAAGGATTTAGGGCGTGTATATCCCAAGTCAATAACTAATTGGACAGAACACAAAAAGGGGCTAACATAACATGATTGGCTAGGAACTGCCGCAGTGGAAGGATATGCATATATGGGCAAGTTTGTATTTCAAATAGGGAGGTTGTTCACACGGTATAAGAAAAAGATAAGAGACAAGGACAGTAGCAAGGAATGTGCTGGAACATTAAGTTCTATAACACAAGCAATTCTATGACATTGAAGCAGAGACGAGCTTTAACCCTTTCAGCCACGGTGCTGTACCTGTGGTCACGCCCCCTTTTCGAATGTGTATCAGTGTTTATGTATAAAGTGTTGGAGGGTGTGATGCTGCAGATGCAGGGGGCCTATTTTGGGGTGTGGGCCTGGAGCTGCAGCTCCATCAGTCCCATTGCTAATCCTGCTCTGTGAAAACACAGCAGGCAAAGGGCAGAGCTTCCCATTGGATGTAACCTGTGTGGGAGGGCATTTCTCGCCCAATCAGGTGTGGACTGGGTGTGATAGACCTGCCACTAACCCAATGAGAGCTCCTAGCCACGCCCAGCGTTAGAGAGCCAGGCACAGAATCACAGGGCTATTATATAGGAGATATATATCTCCTATATATTTGCTCAAGTCTGTGACTCTGTGCCCGTAACGCTGGGCGGAGTCACATCGGTGGGCGGAGTCACAGAGCTCGCCCACCACATGTGCAGCAAGTCTCTGCTCCTGCTGCCTGTCCATGTCACACCCCTTCCCCTCCCCCCCCCCAGCAAATCTGACTAACTAGCCACGGCGCGCAGAACAACAACAACTGCTGCCCCCGGCATACACATTAGGAGGGACGGGTGGCGCAGGAGAAGGCTCTCATAGCCCTCCCTGCCCCGCGTACACAGACCTGCCGCCTCCTCCGCACACATCCCGCTGTCAGGAGCCGAGTGCTGCAGTGACGTCATCTCCTGCAGCACTCTCCTCCGGTCACATAGCCGGCACACACACTCTGCAGTCTCCGGGGGCTGCCAGCATCTACAGGCAAGCTGGAAACACCCCCGGAGCGAGAGAGAAAAGACCCGCGAGGCCACGCCCCTTTTACTCTAGGCCACGCCCCCATTTCGCCGTGCGAGGGAGGGGGGGCCCTGGGGGAGGAAATGTCATAGTACAGACTGCTCTCCCACACCTGGTGACGTCTCTGGATACTGAACTATTTCACAGCCTGCAGCAGACACCCACAGCCCCAACGGTGAGTCCCTCCGCCCATCCTAGCCACTGTATGTCTGGTCACCACTTTACACAACTCCACCCCCTCCACTACTTCCCCCCCTTTCTTCATCAGCTTCCTCACTGGGGACCCTCCCTACCGCCCCGCGTCTCTGTATCCCCTCCCTACCGCCCCGCGTCTCTCTATCCCCTCCCAACCGCCCCGCGTCTCTTTCCCCTACCTACCGCCCGGCGTCTCTCTATCCCCTCCCAACCGCCCCGCGTCTCTTTCCCCTACCTACCGCCCCGCGTCTCTCTATCCCCTCCCTACCGCCCCGCGTCTCTTTCCCCTCCCTACCGCCCCGCATCTCTCTATCCCCTCCCAACCGCCCCGCGTCTCTCTGTCCCCTCCCTACCGCCCGCGTCTCTCTGTCCCCTCCCTACCGCCCCGCGTCTCTGTACCCTCCCTACCGCCCCGCGTCTCCCTGTCCCCTCCCTACCGGCCGCGTCTCTCTGTCCCCTCCCTACCGCCCCGCGTCTCTCTATCCCCTCCCAACCGCCCGTGTCTCTCTGTCCCCTCCCTACCGCCCCGCGTCTCTGTATCCCCTCCCTACCGCCCCGCGTCTCTCTATCCCCTCCCAACCGCCCCGCGTCTCTCTATCCCCTCCCAACCGCCCCGCATCTCTTTCCCCTCCCTACCGCCCCGCCTCTCCCACCCCGCGTCTCTCTGTCCCCTCCCTACCGCCCCACATCTCTGTATCCACTCCCTACCGCCCCGCGTCTCTCTGTCCCCTCCCTACCGCCCTGCGTCTCTCTGTCCCATCCCTACCGCCCCGTGTTTCTCTGTCCCCTCCCTATCGCCCCACGTCTTTGTATCCACTCCCTACCACCCTGCGTCTCTCTATCCCCTCCCTAACGCCCCGCCTCTCTCTTTCCCCTCCCTACCGCCCCGCGTCTCTCTTTCCCCTCCCTACCGCCCCGCGTCTCTTTCCCCTCCCTACCGCCCCGCGTCGCTGTATCCCCTCCCTAAGGCCCCATGTCTCTGTATCCCCTCCCCCCTACGCCTCTGTATCCCCACCTTACCGCCCCGCTTCTCTCTATCCCCTCCCTACCGCCCTGCGTTTCTCTATCCCCTCCCTACCACCCGCGTCTCTCTATCCCCTCCCTACCGCCCGCGTCTCTGTATCCCCTCCCTACCGCCCCGCGTCTCTGTATCCCCTCCCTACCGCCCCGCGTCTCTGTATCCCCTCCCTACCGCCCCGCGTCTCTGTATCCCCTCCCTACCACCCCGCGTCTCTGTATCCCCTCCCTATCGCCCCGCGTCTCTCTATACCCTCCCTACCGCCCCGCATCTCTGTATCCCCTCCCTACCGCCCCACGTCTCTGTATCCCCTCCCTACCGCCCTGCGTCTCTGTCCCCTCCGTACCGCCCCGCGTCTCTGTATCCTCTCCCTACCGCCCTGCGTCTCTGTATCCTCTCCCTACCCCTCTGCGTCCATACCACCGGCTCCTTGATACCTCCCTGACAAACCCTCACCAGGAGGACAGGAGCCATAACCCCCTGCGGTGCCCCACATAGTTACCGGTATATTGGTGATGCTCCGCTGTGCCGCCTCCTCCCTATCCCTCACTCGGCAAGCGCAGGGCGCAAGCCCAGCACCGAGCACATGACCGTGCTGTCCATGCCCATTGTCCCTGGGAGCAGCACCAGCCTGCGCACCCTCCTCCTACTGCACCTGAGGGGGGCACGCACATAGCGCATGCAGAGGGGACTGGTGCACCTGCGGCCGCGTGGAGACATTGCGTGCGCAACATGTCCGCGTTGCTACACCTGAAGGATGGTACGGTGTAGAGAGAGGACACAGCTTCCTCTGTTCCGCATTGTACCAGCACTCCTCTCTGTGTCTAATGACACCGTATACCTCTTCATGCGGGTATGTCTATATCACATACATCCTTATCCGTGTCCTATATATTGTTACACATACAATCATATAGTTATAGGTCCTGCACCCACCCCCCACCTGCATCCACCTCCCCCTCCACCCGCAGCATCTACATACTCCCTGCCTCATCCGCCCCCCCCCCCCCGCACCCGCTACATTCTGTACATCGTGCCCTGCAGGTACCGTTAACGCCGTCGCAAGGGCCTACACCCCCTTCACCATCTCAAGCGCTTTCGTCGTGCAATATTTGACCACTGACAAACCTAGGAATGCAGGTAATACTCATACAAATATTGAACCCCAGCAAGGCGTGCAGGGGTTAAGGGGGCGTAGCCCCTTTTGACGGTGTGAAGAGCGCCCGTAGGGCGCGATGAATCGCCTAGTATATATATGTATATATATATAGACAATCCTCTTCCGAAAAACCGCACACTGTTACATGTGTAAAACACAGGGGTGCTATAATTCCATAATCTCTGTACACTCTGTATGCTCAGCCCAAGAATCACTTCCCAGCTTATGCAGAAATCAGCACACCACCAGTATTAGTTCATCAAATGCTTGTATTCCAAAGTTAAATAGCAAAACCCATCAGAAAAATATGAGGCAAACTGGCAAGGGTTAACATGCTGGCAACTTCATACATTACATGTCCCTTCTGTGATTAAAGTATGGAGACTGCGCTCCTGATACCCAACGGCCGTTTCGGTGATGGCACCTTCCTCTGGGGCATAACCTAACTACAAACTGAACTGCAATTTATGTGTTGCAGCGCCCGCCAAACTCACCGCAACAACCCACACCTGTGTATGATTCAACTCACCTGCTCACGGACTACCAAGACAGATGGGTAGGAGGCGGTTTGAAAGATCCTACACAGACATTGAGGCACATACCTCTGATTCAAATAACTCTGGTACCCAGGGTAACGCATCAGCTTTTTTGAGGGACGTTGGGCCTTCACGTACCCGAAACAGAAAAGATCTCGGCGCTGCAGGAGGGGAAAACGTAAAAGTAGGAGCCTCCAAAGAGATTGCCACCAAGGGCAGGAGGAAATAAAGATTTACAATCTCTCTGATTACACGCTCACTGATGTAGAGAACAAGGTGTTAGCCAAAGGGTTGTCATTTGTACACACACGCAGACAAAGTGCTTTTGATTGTGAGGTGGAATTATTCAAATTTCACAGACAACTGAAACTTAAGGATTTTTTTGGTAAACAGGAAGGCAACAATATAAGGGGCATATATTTATTTATATAGTGCGTCACAGTATTTACCCATTACATGTATTCTGCTGTGTACCTAGTCACATAATACTGGATTTAATTGCTGGCGTTGTGTACTGTGGGGGTCATTCCGAGATGATTGCTAGCTGCATTCGGTCGCTGTGCAGCGATGAGGCAAAAAAATGGCACTTCTGCGCATGCGCGTCGTACTTTTACAACGGCTGATGCAGTTTCACACAGGGTCTAGCGAAGTTTTTCAGTTGCACTGCTGGCCGCAGAGTGATTGACATGAAGTGGGCGTTTCTGGGTGTCAACTGACCGTTTTCAGGGAGTGTTCAAAAAAAACGCAGGCGTGCCAGGAAAAATGCAGGCGTGGCTGGGTGAACGCAGGGCGTGTTTGTGACGTCAAAACAGGAACTGAATAGTCTGAAGTGATCGCAAGCGCTGAGTAGGTCTGGAGCTACTCTGAAACTGCACAAAAAACTTTGGCGCCGTTCTGCGATCCATTCGTTTGCACTTCTGCTAAGCTAAAATACACTCCCAGTGGGAGGCGGCATAGCGTTTGCACGGCTGCTAAAAACAGCTAGCGAGCGATCAACTCGAAATGACCATCTGTGTCTACAGTCACATACTAACGGTTTTAATCGCAGGTATTGCCCTCTGTCTGGCTTTAGCGTACTAATTCGCTCTGTTGTTGCATTTGTGTACAATGTCTAACAAGAAGGGCAGTAAGTCTGTGGACGCTCCTGCATCATGCAGAGCAGGTGCCAAAGATTTACCAGAGGGGGAAGCTGTGTATGATGGTCTGTGTACTATGGGGGTCATTCCGAGTTGATCGTAGCTGTGCTAAATTTAGCACAGCTACGATCAGACACTCAGACATGCGGGGGGACGCCCAGCACAGGACTAGTCCGCCCTGCATGTCAGTGCCAGCTCCCCCCCCCCTGCAGAAATGCAAAAACATTGCACAGCGGCAGTGTTCATTCTGGGCGTCCTGAACTGGGAAGTGGACTTCCTCAGTCGCCAGGACGTGCACACCAGCGAGTAGAGTCTTCATCCAGGAGTCTTTCAACTCCTAGTGGTCAAGTGGGGCCTACCAAACGTAGACCTGATGGCGCCTCAACACAAGCACAAGGTTCCGGTCTTCGGATCAAGGACAAGGGATCCTTAAGCAGCATTCATGGACGCACTGACAATTCCATGGAACTTTCGGCTGCCTTACATGTTCCCTCCAGTGTCACTCCTGCCCAGGGTTCTGCGGAAGTTCAAACAAGGAGGAGTATTTCTACTTCTAGTCACTCCGGCGTGGCCCAGACGGTATTGGTTCTCAGAACTGCAGGGTCTATTGACAGAGTGTCCTCTTCTATTTCCTCAGCACCCAGACCTCCTCGTACAGGGCCCATGTCTTTATCCGGACCTGGCAAGGCTGGCTTTGACGACGTGGCTCTTGAAGCATCACTCCTGAGAGACAAAGGTTTCTCTGAGGCAGTTATCCAAACTATGTTAAAACCGGCTTCAGCTCGGATTTATTGCAGAGTCTGGAATTCTTACTTCATCTGGTGTGCTGATAAGAATTATGATGCATACAGATTTAGAACTTCCCGAATTCTGGCTTTTCTGCAACAAGGCCTGGACTTAGGCCTTTGTCTGGCCTCCCTCAAGGTTCACACATCTGCCTTGTCGGTGTGGTTTCAGAGAAAAATTGCGCCTACACATGACGTTCATACATTCACTCAGGGCGTATTGCGGATTCAGCCTCCCTATGTCCCTCCTGTGGCTCCATGGGATCTGTCTGTTGTCCTGAATGCCCTGCAAAAGTCTCCATTTGAATCTCTTGAGACGGTGGACCTTAAATGGCTCACGGTCAAGGTCTTGTTTTTACTGGCTATTGCCTCTACTAGAAGGGTGTCGGACTTAAGCTCATTGTCCTGTCATCCACCCTTTCTAATATTTCATTGTGACCGGGCAGTTCTTAGGACTCGGTCAGGCTATTTACCTAAGGTGGTGTCATCTTTTCACCTTAACCAAGAGATTGTGGTTCTGGCTTTTTGGGGTCATTCTGACCCATTCGCTGGCTGCTTTTTATCGCAGCCGAGAGAATGGGTACCCATTGCGCATGTGCCGGCACCGTACTGCGCCAGCGCATGCCAGACGTCCGAAGGCCTTATCGGGGCTGCGATCGCCTCTGCCTGATTGACAGACAGAGGCAGTTGCTGGGCGGGAGGGAGCGGAACGGCGGCCGTTTCGTGGGCACGGTCCGGCCGACACAGGCGTGGACGGACCGTGCGGGGAGTGGCCCGCAGCGGCTGCGTGACGTCATACGGAGCTGCTGCGGGCCGGGGAGCGACAAGTAGCTCCCGGCAAGCACACTAAAGCTGCGCTGGTCGGGAGCTACTCTGGAAGTGCAAAGGCATCGCCGCCGTGCGATGCCTTTGCACTTCTGCGGGGGGGGGGGGGGGGGGGGGGGGTGGCACTGACATGCGGGGCGGACTAGCCCTGTGCTGGGCGTCCCATCCCGCTTGTCAGTGTGAATGATCGTAGCTGTGCTAAATTTAGCACAGCTATGATCATCTCGGAATGAGGGCCTTTATCTCTTCTGATTTGTCTTTCAAAAAGCGGTCTTTGGCTGTGGTTTTCACAAACGTGGCTGGCCTGCAAATAAACAAACCTTGGCCAGATGGATTAGAATGATGATTGCACAAGTTCATGCGCAGGCTGGTCTCCCAGCTCCTGCTGCTATTACTGCCCATTCTACTCGGTCTGTTGGACCTTCTTGGGCGGCTCACCCGCAGAACAATTGTGCAAGGCGGCTACGTGGTCCTCTGTGAACATGTTTGTTATGTTCTATGCTTTTGATACATCCTCCTCACAGGATGCTTCCTTTGGACACTGGGTTCTCATACTCACTAAGGCGCATCCCCTCCCTTGAGGAACTGCTTTAGGACATCCCAGATGTTTCCCTGTGGAAACCAATGTAACCTGCTGCAGAAAAGGAGAGTTATGGTAGACTTAGCATTGTTAAACTCTTTCTGCGAGGTACACTGGGTTCCACAGGGCGCCCTCCCTGACGCATCTAGCTTCTATGGGTTTGTATGGCATTAGCCGCTGACACTTCTCCTGTCGTGAGAATGTGGTTCTATGTGACTAACATCTGCCGTCTCTCTTACCTTCTCCTGCATTGGACTGGTTAACGAAAGCTGACAGTGCCTGGAGGCGGGGTTTATAGGGGAGGACCCAATGCATCCTGGGACAGCCTAAAGCTTTGCCTGTTGGTGGCTCTGGATCAAGATCCACTCTACCCCTGATGTTTTCCTGTGGAAACCAATGTAACCTGCTGCAGAAATATATATACACCGCAGTGCCAGTATGGAGTATACACCCAGTACATTGTGCCTCATCGCCAAGTATTAAATGTGCCCCGTTGCCCAGTATTCCACACAGTCCAGCATACCACATTGCAGGTATACAGCATAGCCCGTACCTTGCAGAAAGAGCGTTAACAATGGTAAGTCTACCACAACTCTCCTTTTTTATATGGTTTATATTTATTTTGCCCTTGCTATTACATATACTGTGACATACTATCCCTGGGCAATGTGGTACTTTCTGCTATTGTGTTACGCGCACACACACCGCTACACCCGTATTGTGCGTATAGATAGAGGTACGTACTAGAGATCCCCTCTGCGGTTCCGGTGGGTGGTGATACAGATGTTCAAGTTTGTAGTAAAAACTTTATTAAGTGCAAAGTAACAAATAAATCAGACAATAACCAGTCGGCAGCAGCCACTCTGCCAGGCACGTCGGCACACAGCAGGAGGTAACATGTTGGCTATACAGTAGCCGGGGGTTTCCTTTGCCAAACCTGGTGCTGGCTGCTCCTACCCAATGTCACACGTCCATACAATTGCCTATAATGAAACAGAGGCTGTGTTGTCCTGAGGAAACCTGCACAGCAGGGAGACAGCGTTATATAGAGGTCTGCCTGAGCTGTGAGGCTAATAAGCCCCCATAGAGTCATGTCCCAGCCTCTCTCTCTCTCAGCACCAGTCGCATCGACAGCTGCAGCTCCCCGTGTCCCACGCAGACACACTCGGTCACTCACATATGTCCTGAGGGGGGAGCTATCTCCCCTGCACTCAGTCTCCAGTCACACCACGTATGCGTCTTCTGGATCAGCCTTGCAGTCTTCATGCGCTCCGTCTCTCGGGGGTGCACGCCCTGCGGCTCAGCCAGGGGTACGTGACGCCAGAGCCTCTTGCATCTGCTGCTGGCAGCGAGCGTAGCGCTGGACGATTTGCCGCATGTGCTCCTCCTCCTCCCGCTGGAGAATACGCAGGAAATTCTGAAGCTCTGGCATGCTGAATGCGTCCCACTGCAAGGCGGAAACACTGGTTAGAGAGGAGGATACAGACGTGATGCTGGAAGAGTGAGACAGGGAAGGAGGGGTAGGGATCGCCGGCACGTGGCCGTCACAGGACGGGAACTTACATTAACTTCTCCCGTCTCATTCTCCTTCAGTACGAAGCTCAGGGTTTTGTCGCACGGTCCGGAAAGCAGACGCAGCTTCAGCGGCTCCTCCTCATCGGACAGCTTTCTCAGGATCACTGCAGGAAAAGCAGAGGGAAAAGCCGGTTGCTATAGGCAACATCACCAATTCTCTGTTTTAGAAGCTTTAGTAAATTTTACCCCTGAGAACGGCTGTAGGCCGCTAATGCGCGTGAGCAGACATGTTTACTTGAACCATCGCAATGGGTTTTCCTCATCAAGTTCTTTTGAAGCGATGGTTAGTTACGATCGCTTTAAAAGTTTCGATGGTGGAACTGCAGCCATCATTTGATAGCGGGCTTTCGATATCCATTCCTAGCATAAAGCTGCCGGCAACGGCTTGATGACAATGGCGCTATTGTACATAGCGCTAAAACCCTGCAAAAATCCAGCGAAGCCTGTGGAGCTTAGCTGAGGCCGGAAAGGCGTCGCTGTGTCCCCATTGGTGACATTGGGGATTGTACCGATTACGCCACCTACTATGACAGGCCTAAGGGTTTCTTCATTAACATCGGTCAGTTTATTGTACTGAGGTCATGACCCCTTTGAGCGTCAGAAACGAGTAATACAACGAATATGATTCATTATTAATGGCACCGCTGATAACAGCAGGTGGAGAGGTGGAAGCAGACACTGGGGCAAGTACCGGAGTGCTCTTACCCTGGCTGCCCTGCTCCGTCCTCTGGAAAAGGGCAAACTTCCTGGGGTTATCCAGAACAGTAAATTTGCGCAGGAGCGCCTGGATGACCTCACTGGCTGGGGTGCGGGAACTGAGGTGAAGGTGCTTGGAGGCATCCTTAGGAAGGTAGAAGGAGGTTCTGCGTTTCACCGCCTGGGAACGGCCGGCTCCTCTCCGCTCACACGTGGGCTTCTTAGCGGCCGGCACAGAGACTGGGCGGATGAGCTTCAGCTGGACCTTAATGAATCCAGTGTAGGAGCCATCTTTGTTCTGGGAATTAGACATAAGATGGTGACCAGGCAGGAAGAGCGGAATACTACATTATTAGCATATGTCAGCTCATATAATATTATTGAATTATTTGTCTATGTTTGAGCAGCTGTTTAGTGTTGTGCTGGATTCATCCAGTGAGTGTTGTCTTGTCTTTCAGTGTCGCCTGTACAGCGGTGTCTTGTCTATCAGTGTAGCCTGTACAGCGGTGTCTTGTCTGTCAGTGTAGCCTGTACCGCGGTGTCTTGTCTGTCAGTGTCGCCTGTACCGCGGTGTCTTGTCTGTCAGTGTCGCCTGTACCGCGGTGTCTTGTCTATCAGTGTCGCCTGTACCGCGGTGTCTTGTCTATCAGTGTAGCCTGTACCGCAGTGTCTTGTCTGTCAGTGTCGCCTGTACCGCGGTGTCTTGTCTATCAGTGTCGCCTGTACCGCGGTGTCTTGTCTATCAGTGTCGCCTGTACCGCAGTGTCTTGTCTTTCAGTGTCGCCTGTACCGCGGTGTCTTGTCTGTCAGTGTCGCCTGTACAGCGGTGTCTTGTCTATCAGTGTAGCCTGTACCGCAGTGTCTTGTCTTTCAGTGTCGCCTGTACAGCGGTGTCTTGTCTATCAGTGTAGCCTGTACAGCGGTGTCTTGTCTGTCAGTGTAGCCTGTACCGCGGTGTCTTGTCTGTCAGTGTCGCCTGTACCGCGGTGTCTTGTCTATCAGTGTCGCCTGTACCGCGGTGTCTTGTCTATCAGTGTAGCCTGTACAGCGGTGTCTTGTCTATCAGTGTAGCCTGTACCGCGGTGTCTTGTCTGTCAGTGTAGCATGTACAGCGGTGTCTTGTCTTTCAGTGTCGCCTGTACCGCGGTGTCTTGTCTTTCAGTGTCGCCTGTACAGCGGTGTCTTGTCTATCAGTGTAGCCTGTACAGCGGTGTCTTGTCTGTCAGTGTAGCCTGTACAGCGGTGTCTTGTCTTTCAGTGTAGCCTGTACAGCGGTGTCTTGTCTATCAGTGTAGCCTGTACCGCGGTGTCTTGTCTATCAGTGTAGCCTGTACCGCAGTGTCGTGTCTGTCAGTGTAGCCTGTACAGCGGTGTCTTGTCTTTCAGTGTAGCCTGTACCGCGGTGTCTTGTCTATCAGTGTAGCCTGTACCGCGGTGTCTTGTCTTTCAGTGTAGCCTGTACAGCGGTGTCTTGTCTATCAGTGTAGCCTGTACAGCGGTGTCTTGTCTTTCAGTGTAGCCTGTACAGCGGTGTCTTGTCTTTCAGTGTAGCCTGTACAGCGGTGTCTTGTCTATCAGTGTAGCCTGTACAGCGGTGTCTTGTCTTTCAGTGTAGCCTGTACAGCGGTGTCTTGTCTTTCAGTGTAGCCTGTACAGCGGTGTCTTGTCTATCAGTGTAGCCTGTACAGCGGTGTCTTGTCTTTCAGTGTAGCCTGTACAGCGGTGTCTTGTCTATCAGTGTAGCCTGTACAGCGGTGTCTTGTCTTTCAGTGTAGCCTGTACAGCGGTGTCTTGTCTATCAGTGTAGCCTGTACCGCAGTGTCTTGTCTGTCAGTGTCGTCTGTACCGCGGTGTCTTGTCTGTCAGTGTAGCCTGTACCGCAGTGTCTTGTCTGTCAGTGTCGTCTGTACCGCAGTGTCGTGTCTGTCAGTGTCGTCTGTACCGCAGTGTCGTGTCTGTCAGCGTCGCCTGTACCGCAGTGTCTTGTCTGTCAGTGTAGCCTGTACCGCGGTGTCTTGTCTTTCAGTGTCGCCTGTACAGCGGTGTCTTGTCTATCAGTGTAGCATGTACCGCAGTGTCTTGTCTGTCAGTGTCGCCTGTACCGCAGTGTCTTGTCTGTCAGTGTAGCCTGTACCGTAGTGTCTTGTCTATCAGTGTCGCCTGTACCGCAGTGTCTTGTCTGTCAGTGTAGCCTGTACTGCAGTGTCTTGTCTGTCAGTGTAGCCTGTACTGCAGTGTCTTGTCTGTCAGTGTAGCCTGTACTGCGGTGTCTTGTCTGTCAGTGTCGCCTGTACCGCAGTGTCTTGTCTGTCAGTGTAGCCTGTACCGCGGTGTCTTGTCTGTCAGTGTAGCCTGTACCGCAGTGTCTTGCCTGTCAGTGTAGCCTGTACCACAGTGTCTTGCCTGTCAGTGTAGCCTGTACCACAGTGTCTTGCCTGTCAGTGTAGCCTGTACTGCAGTGTCTTGTCTGTCAGTGTAGCCTGTACCGCAGTGTCTTGTCTGTCAGTGTAGCCTGTACTGCGGTGTCTAGTCTGTCAGTGTCGCCTGTACCGCAGTGTATTGTCTGTCAGTGTAGCCTGTACCGCAGTGTCTTGTCTGTCAGCGTCGTCTGTACCGCAGTGTCGTGTCTGTCAGCGTCGCCTGTACCGCAGTGTCTTGTCTGTCAGTGTAGCCTGTACCGTAGTGTCTTGTCTGTCAGTGTCGCCTGTACCACAGTGTCTTGTCTATCAGTGTAGCCTGTACCACAGTGTCTTGTCTGTCAGTGTAGCCTGTACAGCGGTGTCTTGTCTTTCAGTGTCGCCTGTACAGCGGTGTCTTGTCTATCAGTGTAGCATGTACCGCAGTGTCTTGTCTGTCAGTGTAGCCTGTACCGCGGTGTCTTGTCTGTCAGTGTAGCCTGTACAGCGGTGTCTTGTCTTTCAGTGTCGCCTGTACAGCGGTGTCTTGTCTATCAGTGTAGCATGTACCGCAGTGTCTTGTCTGTCAGTGTAGCCTGTACCGCGGTGTCTTGTCTATCAGTGTAGCATGTACCGCAGTGTCTTGTCTTTCAGTGTCGCCTGTACAGCGGTGTCTTGTCTATCAGTGTAGCATGTACCGCAGTGTCTTGTCTGTCAGTGTAGCCTGTACAGCGGTGTCTTGTCTGTCAGTGTAGCCTGTACAGCGGTGTCTTGTCTATCAGTGTAGCCTGTACCGCAGTGTCTTGTCTGTCAGTGTCGCCTGTACAGCGGTGTCTTGTCTATCAGTGTAGCCTGTACAGCGGTGTCTTGTCTATCAGTGTAGCCTGTACAGCGGTGTCTTGTCTGTCAGTGTAGCCTGTACAGCGGTGTCTTGTCTGTCAGTGTAGCCTGTACAGCGGTGTCTTGTCTATCAGTGTAGCCTGTACCGCAGTGTCTTGTCTGTCAGTGTCGCCTGTACAGCGGTGTCTTGTCTATCAGTGTAGCCTGTACAGCGGTGTCTTGTCTATCAGTGTAGCCTGTACCGCAGTGTCTTGTCTGTCAGTGTCGCCTGTACAGCGGTGTCTTGTCTGTCAGTGTAGCCTGTACCGCAGTGTCTTGCCTGTCAGTGTAGCCTGTACAGCGGTGTCTTGTCTATCAGTGTAGCCTGTACCGCGGTGTCTTGTCTATCAGTGTAGCCTGTACCGCAGTGTCGTGTCTGTCAGTGTCGTCTGTACCGCAGTGTCGTGTCTGTCAGCGTCGCCTGTACCGCAGTGTCTTGTCTGTCAGTGTAGCATGTACCGCAGTGTCTTGTCTGTCAGTGTAGCATGTACCGCAGTGTCTTGTCTGTCAGTGTCGCCTGTACCGCAGTGTCTTGTCTGTCAGTGTAGCCTGTACTGCGGTGTCTTGTCTGTCAGTGTCGCCTGTACCGCAGTGTATTGTCTGTCAGTGTAGCCTGTACCGCAGTGTCTTGTCTGTCAATGTGGCCTGTACCGTGGTGTCCTGTCTGTCAGTGTAGCCTGTACCGCGGTATCTTGTCTCTCAGTGTAGCCTGTACTGTAGTGTCTTGTCTGTCAGTGTCGCCTGTACCGCGGTATCTTGTCTCTCAGTGTCGCCTGTACCGCGGTATCTTGTCTCTCAATGTCGCCTGTACCGTGATGTCGTTTGTCAGTGTCGCCTGTACCGGGGGGTCTTGTCTGTGTCACCTGTACCACAGTAGTCAGTGTAGCTTGTACCGCAGTGTCTTGTCTGTCAGCGTCACATGTACAGCAGAGCCTCGTATGTCAGCGCCACCTGTACCGCGGTGTCTTGTCTGTCAGTGCCGCTTGTACCACAGTGTCTTGTCTGTCAATGTGGCCTGTACTGTGGTGTCTTGCCTGTCAGTGTAGCCTGTACAGTGGTGTCTTGTCTGTCAGTGTAGCCTGTACCGCAGTGTCTTGCCTGTCAGTGTAGCCTGTACAGTGGTGTCTTGTCTGTCAGTGTAGCCTGTACCGCAGTGTCTTGCCTGTCGGTGTAGCCTGTACCGCAGTGTCTTGTCTGTCAGTGTAGCCTGTACCGCAGTGTCTTGCCTGTCGGTGTAGCCTGTACCGCAGTGTCTTGCCTGTCGGTGTAGCCTGTACCGCAGTGTCTTACCGGTCAGTGTAGCCTGTACCGGGGGGTCTTGTCTGTCAATGTGGCCTGTACCGCAGTGTCATGCCTGTCAGTGTAGCCTGTACCGCAGTGTCTTGCCTGTCAGTGTAGCCTGTACTGGGGTGTCTTGTCTGTCAATGTGGCCTGTACCGCAGTGTCTTGTCTGTCAGCTTCACGTGTACCGCGGAGCCTTGTCTGGCAGCGTTGCCTGTACCGTGGTGTCTTGTCTGTCATTGTCGCCTGTACCGCGGTATCTTGTCTCTGTGTCGCCTGTACCGTGGTGTCTTGTTTGTCAGTGTCGCCTGTACCGCAGTGTCTTGTCTGTCAGCGTCACATGTACCGCAGTGTCTTGTCTGTCAGCGTCACATGTACCGCGGAGCCTCGTATGTCAGCGCCGCCTGTACCGCGGTGTCTTGTCTGTCAGCGTCGTCTGTACTGTGGTGTCTTGTTTGTCAGTGTCGCCTGTACCGCAGTGTCTTGCCTGTCAGTGTAGCCTGTACCGTGGTTTCTTGTCTGTCAGTGTAGCCTGTACCGTGGTTTCTTGTCTGTCAGTGTAGCCTGTACCGCAGTGTCATGCCTGTCAGTGTAGCCTGTACAGCAGTGTCTTGTCTGTCAGTGTCGCCTGTACTGTGGTGTCTTGTCTGTCAGTGTCGCCTGTATCACGGTGTCTCATCTGTCAGTGTGTCATCTGTACCGTGGTGTCTTGTCTGTCAGTGTGTCATCTGTACCGTGGTGTCTTGTCTGTCAGTGTCGCCTGTACCGCGGTGTCTCACCTGTCAGTGTCTCGTCTGTACCGTGGCTCCTTGTCTGTCAGTGTAACGCCTGTACCGGGGTGTCTCGTCTGTCAGCGTCGCATGTACTGTGGTGTTTTGTCTGTCAGTGTCGCCTGTACCGCAGTGTCTTGTCTGTCGGTGTCGCCTGTACCGCAGTGTCTTGTCTGTCGGTGTCGCCTGTACCGCAGTGTCTTGTCTGTCAGCGTCACATGTACAGCGGAGCCTCGTCTGTCAGCGCCGCCTGTACCGCGGTGTCTTGTCTGTCAGCGTCGTCTGTACTGTGGTGTCTTGTTTGTCAGTGTCGCCTGTACCGCAGTGTCTTGCCTGTCAGTGTAGCCTGTACCGTGGTTTCTTGTCTGTCAGTGTAGCCTGTACCGTGGTTTCTTGTCTGTCAGTGTAGCCTGTACCGCAGTGTCATGCCTGTCAGTGTAGCCTGTACAGCAGTGTCTTGTCTGTCAGTGTCGCCTGTACTGTGGTGTCTTGTCTGTCAGTGTCGCCTGTATCACGGTGTCTCATCTGTCAGTGTGTCATCTGTACCGTGGTGTCTTGTCTGTCAGTGTGTCATCTGTACCGTGGTGTCTTGTCTGTCAGTGTCGCCTGTACCGCGGTGTCTCACCTGTCAGTGTCTCGTCTGTACCGTGGCTCCTTGTCTGTCAGTGTAACGCCTGTACCGGGGTGTCTCGTCTGTCAGCGTCGCATGTACTGTGGTGTTTTGTCTGTCAGTGTAGCCTGTACCGCAGTGTCGTGTCTGTCAGTGTAGCCTGTACAGCGGTGTCTTGTCTTTCAGTGTAGCCTGTACAGCGGTGTCTTGTCTATCAGTGTAGCCTGTACCGCGGTGTCTTGTCTATCAGTGTAGCCTGTACCGCGGTGTCTTGTCTATCAGTGTAGCCTGTACCGCGGTGTCTTGTCTTTCAGTGTAGCCTGTACAGCGGTGTCTTGTCTTTCAGTGTAGCCTGTACAGCGGTGTCTTGTCTTTCAGTGTAGCCTGTACAGCGGTGTCTTGTCTATCAGTGTAGCCTGTACAGCGGTGTCTTGTCTATCAGTGTAGCCTGTACAGCGGTGTCTTGTCTTTCAGTGTAGCCTGTACAGCGGTGTCTTGTCTATCAGTGTAGCCTGTACAGCGGTGTCTTGTCTGTCAGTGTCGTCTGTACCGCGGTGTCTTGTCTGTCAGTGTAGCCTGTACAGCGGTGTCTTGTCTATCAGTGTAGCCTGTACTGTAGTGTCTTGTCTGTCAGTGTCGTCTGTACCGCGGTGTCTTGTCTGTCAGTGTAGCCTGTACCGCAGTGTCTTGTCTGTCAGTGTCGTCTGTACCGCAGTGTCGTGTCTGTCAGTGTCGTCTGTACCGCAGTGTCGTGTCTGTCAGTGTAGCCTGTACCGTAGTGTCTTGTCTGTCAGTGTAGCCTGTACCGCGGTGTCTTGTCTTTCAGTGTCGCCTGTACAGCGGTGTCTTGTCTATCAGTGTAGCATGTACCGCAGTGTCTTGTCTGTCAGTGTAGCCTGTACCGCGGTGTCTTGTCTATCAGTGTAGCATGTACCGCAGTGTCTTGTCTGTCAGTGTAGCCTGTACCGCGGTGTCTTGTCTATCAGTGTAGCATGTACCGCAGTGTCTTGTCTTTCAGTGTCGCCTGTACAGCGGTGTCTTGTCTATCAGTGTAGCATGTACCGCAGTGTCTTGTCTGTCACTGTAGCCTGTACAGCGGTGTCTTGTCTTTCAGTGTAGCCTGTACAGCGGTGTCTTGTCTTTCAGTGTAGCCTGTACAGCGGTGTCTTGTCTATCAGTGTAGCCTGTACAGCGGTGTCTTGTCTATCAGTGTAGCCTGTACCGCAGTGTCTTGTCTGTCAGTGTCGCCTGTACCGCGGTGTCTTGTCTGTCAGTGTAGCCTGTACAGCGGTGTCTTGTCTGTCAGTGTAGCCTGTACAGCGGTGTCTTGTCTGTCAGTGTAGCCTGTACAGCGGTGTCTTGTCTATCAGTGTAGCCTGTACCGCAGTGTCTTGTCTGTCAGTGTCGCCTGTACAGCGGTGTCTTGTCTGTCAGTGTAGCATGTACCGCAGTGTCTTGTCTTTCAGTGTCGCCTGTACAGCGGTGTCTTGTCTATCAGTGTAGCCTGTACCGCAGTGTCTTGTCTGTCAGTGTCGCCTGTACAGCGGTGTCTTGTCTATCAGTGTAGCATGTACCGCAGTGTCTTGTCTTTCAGTGTCGCCTGTACAGCGGTGTCTTGTCTATCAGTGTAGCCTGTACAGCGGTGTCTTGTCTATCAGTGTAGCCTGTACAGCGGTGTTTTGTCTATCAGTGTAGCCTGTACCGCAGTGTCTTGTCTGTCAGTGTAGCCTGTACCGCAGTGTCTTGTCTGTCAGTGTAGCCTGTACCGCAGTGTCTTGCCTGTCAGTGTAGCCTGTACAGCGGTGTCTTGTCTATCAGTGTAGCCTGTACCGCAGTGTCGTGTCTGTCAGTGTCGTCTGTACCGCAGTGTCGTGTCTGTCAGCGTCGCCTGTACCGTGGTGTCTTGTCTATCAGTGTAGCCTGTACCGCGGTGTCTTGTCTGTCAGTGTAGCCTGTACCGCGGTGTCTTGTCTGTCAGTGTAGCCTGTACCGCGGTGTCTTGTCTGTCAGTGTAGCCTGTACCGCAGTGTCTTGTCTGTCAGTGTCGCCTGTACCGCAGTGTCTTGTCTGTCAGTGTCGCCTGTACCGCAGTGTATGGTCTGTCAGTGTAGCCTGTACCGCAGTGTCTTGTCTGTCAGTGTCGCCTGTACCGCAGTGTCTTGTCTGTCAGTGTAGCCTGTACCGCGGTGTCTTGTCTGTCAGTGTAGCCTGTACCACGGTGTCTTGCCTGTCAGTGTAGCCTGTACCACAGTGTCTTGCCTGTCAGTGTAGCCTGTACTGTAGTGTCTTGTCTGTCAGTGTAGCCTGTACCGCAGTGTCTTGTCTGTCAGTGTCGCCTGTACCGCAGTGTCTTGTCTGTCAGTGTAGCCTGTACCGCAGTGTCTTGTCTGTCAATGTGGCCTGTACCGTGGTGTCCTGTCTGTCAGTGTAGCCTGTACTGCGGTGTCTTGTCTGTCAGAGTCGCCTGTACCGCAGTGTCTTGTCTGTCAGTGTCGCCTGTACCGCAGTGTCTTGTCTGTCAGTGTAGCCTGTACCGTAGTGTCTTGTCTATCAGTGTCGCCTGTACCGCAGTGTCTTGTCTGTCAGTGTAGCCTGTACTGCAGTGTCTTGTCTGTCAGTGTAGCCTGTACTGCAGTGTCTTGTCTGTCAGTGTAGCCTGTACTGCGGTGTCTTGTCTGTCAGTGTCGCCTGTACCGCAGTGTCTTGTCTGTCAGTGTAGCCTGTACCGCGGTGTCTTGTCTGTCAGTGTAGCCTGTACCGCAGTGTCTTGCCTGTCAGTGTAGCCTGTACCACAGTGTCTTGCCTGTCAGTGTAGCCTGTACCACAGTGTCTTGCCTGTCAGTGTAGCCTGTACTGCAGTGTCTTGTCTGTCAGTGTAGCCTGTACCGCAGTGTCTTGTCTGTCAGTGTAGCCTGTACTGCGGTGTCTAGTCTGTCAGTGTCGCCTGTACCGCAGTGTATTGTCTGTCAGTGTAGCCTGTACCGCAGTGTCTTGTCTGTCAGTGTCGTCTGTACCGCAGTGTCGTGTCTGTCAGCGTCGCCTGTACCGCAGTGTCTTGTCTGTCAGTGTAGCCTGTACCGTAGTGTCTTGTCTGTCAGTGTCGCCTGTACCACAGTGTCTTGTCTATCAGTGTAGCCTGTACCACAGTGTCTTGTCTGTCAGTGTAGCCTGTACAGCGGTGTCTTGTCTTTCAGTGTCGCCTGTACAGCGGTGTCTTGTCTATCAGTGTAGCATGTACCGCAGTGTCTTGTCTGTCAGTGTAGCCTGTACCGCGGTGTCTTGTCTGTCAGTGTAGCCTGTACAGCGGTGTCTTGTCTTTCAGTGTCGCCTGTACAGCGGTGTCTTGTCTATCAGTGTAGCATGTACCGCAGTGTCTTGTCTGTCAGTGTAGCCTGTACCGCGGTGTCTTGTCTATCAGTGTAGCATGTACCGCAGTGTCTTGTCTTTCAGTGTCGCCTGTACAGCGGTGTCTTGTCTATCAGTGTAGCATGTACCGCAGTGTCTTGTCTGTCAGTGTAGCCTGTACAGCGGTGTCTTGTCTGTCAGTGTAGCCTGTACAGCGGTGTCTTGTCTATCAGTGTAGCCTGTACCGCAGTGTCTTGTCTGTCAGTGTCGCCTGTACAGCGGTGTCTTGTCTATCAGTGTAGCCTGTACAGCGGTGTCTTGTCTATCAGTGTAGCCTGTACAGCGGTGTCTTGTCTGTCAGTGTAGCCTGTACAGCGGTGTCTTGTCTGTCAGTGTAGCCTGTACAGCGGTGTCTTGTCTATCAGTGTAGCCTGTACCGCAGTGTCTTGTCTGTCAGTGTCGCCTGTACAGCGGTGTCTTGTCTATCAGTGTAGCCTGTACAGCGGTGTCTTGTCTATCAGTGTAGCCTGTACCGCAGTGTCTTGTCTGTCAGTGTCGCCTGTACAGCGGTGTCTTGTCTGTCAGTGTAGCCTGTACCGCAGTGTCTTGCCTGTCAGTGTAGCCTGTACAGCGGTGTCTTGTCTATCAGTGTAGCCTGTACCGCGGTGTCTTGTCTATCAGTGTAGCCTGTACCGCAGTGTCGTGTCTGTCAGTGTCGTCTGTACCGCAGTGTCGTGTCTGTCAGCGTCGCCTGTACCGCAGTGTCTTGTCTGTCAGTGTAGCATGTACCGCAGTGTCTTGTCTGTCAGTGTAGCATGTACCGCAGTGTCTTGTCTGTCAGTGTCGCCTGTACCGCAGTGTCTTGTCTGTCAGTGTAGCCTGTACTGCGGTGTCTTGTCTGTCAGTGTCGCCTGTACCGCAGTGTATTGTCTGTCAGTGTAGCCTGTACCGCAGTGTCTTGTCTGTCAATGTGGCCTGTACCGTGGTGTCCTGTCTGTCAGTGTAGCCTGTACCGCGGTATCTTGTCTCTCAGTGTAGCCTGTACTGTAGTGTCTTGTCTGTCAGTGTCGCCTGTACCGCGGTATCTTGTCTCTCAGTGTCGCCTGTACCGCGGTATCTTGTATCTCAATGTCGCCTGTACCGTGATGTCGTTTGTCAGTGTCGCCTGTACCGGGGGGTCTTGTCTGTGTCACCTGTACCACAGTAGTCAGTGTAGCTTGTACCGCAGTGTCTTGTCTGTCAGCGTCACATGTACAGCAGAGCCTCGTATGTCAGCGCCACCTGTACCGCGGTGTCTTGTCTGTCAGTGCCGCTTGTACCACAGTGTCTTGTCTGTCAATGTGGCCTGTACTGTGGTGTCTTGCCTGTCAGTGTAGCCTGTACAGTGGTGTCTTGTCTGTCAGTGTAGCCTGTACCGCAGTGTCTTGCCTGTCAGTGTAGCCTGTACAGTGGTGTCTTGTCTGTCAGTGTAGCCTGTACCGCAGTGTCTTGCCTGTCGGTGTAGCCTGTACCGCAGTGTCTTGTCTGTCAGTGTAGCCTGTACCGCAGTGTCTTGCCTGTCGGTGTAGCCTGTACCGCAGTGTCTTGCCTGTCGGTGTAGCCTGTACCGCAGTGTCTTACCGGTCAGTGTAGCCTGTACCGGGGGGTCTTGTCTGTCAATGTGGCCTGTACCGCAGTGTCATGCCTGTCAGTGTAGCCTGTACCGCAGTGTCTTGCCTGTCAGTGTAGCCTGTACTGGGGTGTCTTGTCTGTCAATGTGGCCTGTACCGCAGTGTCTTGTCTGTCAGCTTCACGTGTACCGCGGAGCCTTGTCTGGCAGCGTTGCCTGTACCGTGGTGTCTTGTCTGTCATTGTCGCCTGTACCGCGGTATCTTGTCTCTGTGTCGCCTGTACCGTGGTGTCTTGTTTGTCAGTGTCGCCTGTACCGCAGTGTCTTGTCTGTCAGCGTCACATGTACCGCAGTGTCTTGTCTGTCAGCGTCACATGTACCGCGGAGCCTCGTATGTCAGCGCCGCCTGTACCACGGTGTCTTGTCTGTCAGCGTCGTCTGTACTGTGGTGTCTTGTTTGTCAGTGTCGCCTGTACCGCAGTGTCTTGCCTGTCAGTGTAGCCTGTACCGTGGTTTCTTGTCTGTCAGTGTAGCCTGTACCGTGGTTTCTTGTCTGTCAGTGTAGCCTGTACCGCAGTGTCATGCCTGTCAGTGTAGCCTGTACAGCAGTGTCTTGTCTGTCAGTGTCGCCTGTACTGTGGTGTCTTGTCTGTCAGTGTCGCCTGTATCACGGTGTCTCATCTGTCAGTGTGTCATCTGTACCGTGGTGTCTTGTCTGTCAGTGTGTCATCTGTACCGTGGTGTCTTGTCTGTCAGTGTCGCCTGTACCGCGGTGTCTCACCTGTCAGTGTCTCGTCTGTACCGTGGCTCCTTGTCTGTCAGTGTAACGCCTGTACCGGGGTGTCTCGTCTGTCAGCGTCGCATGTACTGTGGTGTTTTGTCTGTCAGTGTCGCCTGTACCGCAGTGTCTTGTCTGTCGGTGTCGCCTGTACCGCAGTGTCTTGTCTGTCGGTGTCGCCTGTACCGCAGTGTCTTGTCTGTCAGCGTCACATGTACAGCGGAGCCTCGTCTGTCAGCACCGCCTGTACCGCGGTGTCTTGTCTGTCAGTGTAGCTTGTACCGCAGTGTCTTGTCTGTCAGCATCACATGTACCGCGGAGCCTCGTCTGTCAGCACCGCCTGTACCGCGGTGTCTTGTCTGTCAGTGTAGCTTGTACCGCAGTGTCTTGTCTGTCAGCGTCACATGTACCGCGGAGCCTCGTCTGTCAGCACCGCCTGTACCGTGGTGTCTTGTTTGTCAGTGTTGCTTGTACCACAGTGTCTTGTCTGTCAGCGTCGCCTATGGTGTCTTGTCTGTCAGCGTCGCATGTACTGTGGTGTTTTGTCTGTCAGTGTAGCCTGTACCGCTGTGTCCTGTCTGTCAGTGTAGCCTGTACCGCGGTGTCTTGTCTGTCAGTGTAGCCTGTACCGCGGTGTCTTGTCTGTCAGTGTCGCCTGTACCGCAGTGTCTTGTCTGTCAGCGTCACATGTACTACGGTACCTCGTCTGTCAGCGCCGCCTGTACCGCGGCGCCTTGTCTGTCAGCGTCGCCTGTACCGCAGTGTCTTGTCTGTCGGTGTCGCCTGTACCGCAGTGTCTTGTCTGTCAGTGTCGCCTGTACCGCAGTGTCGTGTCTGTCAGTGTCGCCTGTATCACGGTGTCTCATCTGTCAGTGTGTCGTCTGTACCGTGGCTCCTTGTCTGTCAGTATATCACCTGTACCGCAGTGTCCTGTCTGTTAGTGTCACCTGTACTGTGGTGTCTTGTCTGTCAGTGTATTACCTGCACCACAATCTCTTGTCTGTCAGTGTCGCCTGTACCGCTGTGTCTCATCTGTCAGTGTATTACCTGCACCACAATCTCTTGTCTGTCAGTGTCGCCTGTACCGCTGTGTCTCATCTGTCAGTGTATTACCTGCACCACAATCTCTTGTCTGTCAGTGTCGCCTGTACGGCGGTGTCTCATCTGTCAGTGTATTACCTGCACCACAATCTCTTGTCTGTCAGTGTCGCCTGTACCGCAGTGTCTCATCTGTCAGTGTATTACCTGCACCACAATCTCTTGTCTGTCAGTGTCGCCTGTACCGCTGTGTCTCATCTGTCAGTGTATTACCTGCACCACAATCTCTTGTCTGTCAGTGTCGCCTGTACGGCGGTGTCTTGTCTGTCAGTGTATTACCTGCACCACAATCTCTTGTCTGTCAGTGTCGCCTGTACGGCGGTGTCTTGTCTGTCAGTGTATTACCTGCACCACAATCTCTTGTCTGTCAGTGTCGCCTGTACCGCTGTGTCTCATCTGTCAGTGTATTACCTGCACCACAATCTCTTGTCTGTCAGTGTCGCCTGTACGGCGGTGTCTCATCTGTCAGTGTATTACCTGCACCACAATCTCTTGTCTGTCAGTGTCGCCTGTACCGCAGTGTCTCATCTGTCAGTGTATTACCTGCACCACAATCTCTTGTCTGTCAGTGTCGCCTGTACCGCTGTGTCTCATCTGTCAGTGTATTACCTGCACCACAATCTCTTGTCTGTCAGTGTCGCCTGTACGGCGGTGTCTCGTCTGTCAGTGTATTACCTGCACCACAATCTCTTGTCTGTCAGTGTCGCCTGTACCGCAGTGTCTCATCTGTCAGTGTATTACCTGCACCACAATCTCTTGTCTGTCAGTGTCGCCTGTATGGCTGTGTCTCATCTGTCAGTGTATTACCTGCACCACAATATCTTGTCTGTCAGTGTCGCCTGAACCGCAGTGTCTCATCTGTCAGTGTATTACCTGCACCACAATCTCTTGTCTGTCAGTGTCGCCTGTATGGCTGTGTCTCATCTGTCAGTGTATTACCTGCACCACAATATCTTGTCTGTCAGTGTCGCCTGTACCGCAGTGTCTCATCTGTCAGTGTATTACCTGCACCACAATCTCTTGTCTGTCAGTGTCGCCTGTACGGCGGTGTCTTGTCTGTCAGTGTATTACCTGCACCACAATCTCTTGTCTGTCAGTGTCGCCTGTACGGCGGTGTCTTGTCTGTCAGTGTATTACCTGCACCACAATCTCTTGTCTGTCAGTGTCGCCTGTACGGCGGTGTCTCATCTGTCAGTGTATTACCTGCACCACAATATCTTGTCTGTCAGTGTCGCCTGTACGGCGGTGTCTCATCTGTCAGTGTATTACCTGCACCACAATCTCTTGTCTGTCAGTGTCGCAGGTACTGCGGCGCAGCACCAGTCATTATATGAAAGTAACACAATGGGGAACCCTGGGTGTGTCGTCAGGCTGCAGCATCACAGACGAGGGTCTTGCTGACATGAGGGGTCACACACACATGCCCGTGGCCCAGTGACATCACACAGACATGAGGGGTCACACACACGCACTGTGGCCCAGTAACATCACACAGACATGAGGGGGTCACAAACACACCCGTGGCCCTGTGGCTCCATGACATCACACAGAGAAGCGACTTGCTGACATGAGGATCACACACACACACACACATGCCCGTGGCCCAGTAACATCACACAGACATGAGGGGTCACACACACGCCCTGTGGCCCAGTGACATCACACAGACATGAGGGGTCACACACACGCCCTGTGGCCCAGTGACATCACACAGACATGAGGGGGTCACACACACGCCCTGTGGCCCAGTGACATCACACAGACATGAGCGGTCACACATACACCCGTGGCCCTGTGGCTCCATGACATCACACAGAGAAGCGACTTGCTGACATGAGGGTCACACACACACGCCCTTGGCCCAGTAACATCACACAAACGTGAGGGGTCACACACACGCCCTGTGGCCCAGTGACATCACACAGACATGAGAGGGTCACACACACGCCCTGTGGCCCAGTGACATCACACAGGCATGAGAGGGTCACACACACGCCCTGTGGCCCAGTGACATCACACAGACAAGCGTCTTGCTGACATGAGGCTCAAACACATGCCCTGTGGCCCAGTAACATCCCAGAGACATGAGCGGTCACACATACACCCGTGGCCCTGTGGCTCCATGACATCACACAGAGAAGCGACTTGCTGACATGAGGGTCACACACACACGCCCTTGGCCCAGTAACATCACACAAACGTGAGGGGTCACACACATGCCCGTGGCCCAGTGACATCACACAGTCAAGCGTCTTGCTGACATGAGGCTGAAACACGCCCTGTGGCCCAGTAACATCACACAGACATGAGGGGTCACACACACGCCCGTGGCTTAGTAACATCACACAGACATGAGGGGTCACACACACGCCCGTGGCTTAGTGACATCACACAGACATGAGGGGTCACACACACGCCCGTGGCTTAGTGACATCACACAGACATGAGGGGTCACACACACGCCCGTGGCTTAGTGACATCACACAGACATGAGGAGTCACACACACGCCCGTGGCTTAGTGACATCACACAGACATGAGGAGTCACACACACGCCCGTGGCTTAGTGACATCACACAGACATGAGGGGTCACACACACGCCCGTGGCTTAGTGACATCACACAGACATGAGGGGTCACACACACGCCCGTGGCTTAGTGACATCACACAGACATGAGGAGTCACACACACGCCCGTGGCTTAGTGACATCACACAGACATGAGGGGTCACACACACGCCCGTGGCTTAGTGACATCACACAGACATGAGGAGTCACACACACGCCCGTGGCTTAGTGACATCACACAGACATGAGGGGTCACACACACGCCCGTGGCTTAGTGACATCACACAGACATGAGGGGTCACACACACGCCCGTGGCTTAGTGACATCACACAGACATGAGGAGTCACACACACGCCCGTGGCTTAGTGACATCACACAGACATGAGGAGTCACACACACGCCCGTGGCTTAGTGACATCACACAGACATGAGGGGTCACACACACGCCCGTGGCTTAGTGACATCACACAGACATGAGGAGTCACACACACGCCCGTGGCTTAGTGACATCACACAGACATGAGGGGTCACACACACGCCCGTGGCTTAGTGACATCACACAGACATGAGGGGTCACACACACGCCCGTGGCTTAGTGACATCACACAGACATGAGGGGTCACACACATGCCCGTGGCTTAGTGACATCACACAGACATGAGGGGTCACACACACGCCCGTGGCCCAGGCGTACCATGCTCATGAAGAGGTTACTCTTGATCTTAGAGTTATAATCCTTTATCTTCTGCTCGGTCTCTTTCTGGCTCAGGGCCGGCGCCTGTTTTTCTGGCTTCTCATCCTAAAAGGAAACAAAGATATATCACATCAGGTTATTCTGGTATCCGTTGCACCACCCCAGGTTCAGGCGGCTGCTGCCATTATCCATCCTGATCCTAAACATGTGGAACTGGTTTTACTGGTTGCAGCTTCAGAAGCATCTACGCAAAATCCTTTTCAAACCCAAATCCCCCTTATAAGGGCACAAGCGTCCCTGCCACATACATCTATCTGTCACAGCAGAGAGACCGCAGCCTCACAGATCCCACGTATAAGGGCACAAGCGTCCCTGCCACATACATCTATCTGTCACAGCAGAGAGACCGCAGCCTCACAGATCCCACGTATAAGGGCACAAGCGTCCCTGCCACATACATCTATCTGTCACAGCAGTGAGACCGCAGCCTCACAGATCCCACGTATAAGGACACAAGCGTTCCTGTCATGTACATCTATCTGTCACAGCAGTGAGACCGCAGCCTCACAGATCCCACGTATAAGGGCACAAGCGTCCCTGTCATGTACATCTATCTGTCACAGCAGTGAGACCGCAGCCTCACAGATCCCACGTATAAGGGCACAAGCGTCCCTGTCACGTACATCTATCTGTCACAGCAGTGAGACCGCAGCCTCACATATCCCACGTATAAGGGCACAAGCGTCCCTGCCACATACATCTATCTGTCACAGCAGAGAGACCGCAGCCTCACAGATCCCACGTATAAGGGCACAAGCGTCCCTGCCACATACATCTATCTGTCACAGCAGTGAGACCGCAGCCTCACAGATCCCACGTATAAGGACACAAGCGTCCCTGCCACATACATCTATCTGTCACAGCAGAGAGACCGCAGCCTCGCAGATCCCACGTATAAGGGCACAAGCGTTCCTGCCACGTACATCTATCTGCCACAGCAGTGAGACCGCAGCCTCACAGATCCCACGTATAAGGGCACAAGCGTCCCTGTCATGTACATCTATCTGTCACGGCAGTGAGACCGCAGCCTCACAGATCCCACGTATAAGGGCACAAGCGTTCCTGTCATGTACATCTATCTGTCACAGCAGTGAGACCGCAGCCTCACAGATCCCACGTATAAGGGCACAAGCGTCCCTGTCATGTACATCTATCTGTCACGGCAGTGAGACCGCAGCCTCACAGATCCCACGTATAAGGGCACAAGCGTTCCTGTCATGTACATCTATCTGTCACAGCAGTGAGACCGCAGCCTCACAGATCCCACGTATAAGGGCACAAGCGTCCCTGTCATGTACATCTATCTGTCACGGCAGTGAGACCGCAGCCTTACAGATCCCACGTATAAGGGCACAAGCGTTCCTGTCATGTACATCTATCTGTCACAGCAGAGAGACCGCAGCCTCACAGATCCCACGTATAAGGGCACAAGCGTTCCTGTCATGTACATCTATCTGTCACAGCAGTGAGACCGCAGCCTCGCAGATCCCACGTATAAGGACACAAGCGTTCCTGTCATGTACATCTATCTGTCACAGCAGAGAGACCGCAGCCTCACAGATCCCACGTATAAGGGCAGAAGCGTTCCTGTCATGTACATCTATCTGTCACAGCAGTGAGACCGCAGCCTCACAGATCCCACGTATAAGGACACAAGCGTCCCTGCCACATACATCTATCTGTCACAGCAGTGAGACCGCAGCCTCACAGATCCCACGTATAAGGACACAAGCGTTCCTGTCATGTACATCTATCTGTCACAGCAGAGAGACCGCAGCCTCACAGATCCCACGTATAAGGACACAAGCGTTCCTGTCACGTACATCTATCTGTCACAGCAGAGAGACCGCAGCCTCACAGATCCCACGTATAAGGGCACAAGCGTTCCTGTCACATACATCTATCTGTCACAGCAGTGAGACCGCAGCCTCACAGATCCCACGTATAAGGGCAGAAGCGTTCCTGTCATGTACATCTATCTGTCACAGCAGAGAGACCGGAGCCTCACAGATCCCACGTATAAGGGCACAAGCGTGCCTGCCACATACATCTATCTGTCACAGCAGAGAGACCGCAGCCTCACAGATCCCACGTATAAGGACACAAGCGTTCCTGCCACATACATCTATCTGTCACAGCAGTGAGACCGCAGCCTCACAGATCCCACGTATAAGGGCACAAGCGTTCCTGTCATGTACATCTATCTGTCACAGCAGAGAGACCGCAGCCTCACAGATCCCACGTATAAGGGCACAAGCGTCCCTGCCACATACATATATCTGTCACAGCAGTGAGACCGCAGCCTCACAGATCCCACGTATAAGGGCAGAAGCGTCCCTGCCACATACATCTATCTGTCACAGTAGTGAGACCGCAGCCTCACAGATCCCACGTATAAGGGCACAAGCGTCCCTGCCACATACATCTATCTGTCACAGCAGTGAGACCGCAGCCTCACAGATCTAAGGGCACAAGCGTCCCTGCCACATACATCTATCTGTCACAGCAGAGAGACCGCAGCCTCACAGATCCCACGTATAAGGACACAAGCGTTCCTGCCATGTACATCTATCTGTCACAGCAGTGAGACCGCAGCCTCACAGATCCCACGTATAAGGGCACAAGCGTTCCTGCCACGTACATCTATCTGTCACAGCAGTGAGACCGCAGCCTCACAGATCCCACGTATAAGGGCACAAGCGTTCCTGTTATGTACATCTATCTGTCACAGCAGAGAGACCGCAGCCTCACAGATCCCACGTATAAGGGCTGAAGCGTTCCTGCCACGTACATATATCTGTCACAGCAGAGAGACCGCAGCCTTACAGATCCCACGTATAAGGGCAGAAGCGTTCCTGTCATGTACATCTATCTGTCACAGCAGTGAGACCGCAGCCTCACAGATCCCACGTATAAGGGCACAAGCGTCCCTGCCACGTACATCTATCTGTCACAGCAGTGAGACCGCAGCCTCACAGATCCCACGTATAAGGGCACAAGCGTTCCTGCCACATACATCTATCTGTCACAGCAGTGAGACCGCAGCCTCACAGATCCCACGTATAAGGGCACAAGCGTTCCTGCCACGTACATCTATCTGTCACAGCAGAGAGACCGCAGCCTCACAGATCCCACGTATAAGGACACAAGCGTTCCTGTCATGTACATCTATCTGTCACAGCAGTGAGACCGGAGCCTCACAGATCCCACGTATAAGGGCACAAGCGTTCCTGTCACGTACATCTATCTGTCACAGCAGAGAGACCGCAGCCTCACAGATCCCACGTATAAGGACACAAGCGTTCCTGTCATGTACATCTATCTGTCACAGCAGAGAGACCGCAGCCTCACAGATCCCACGTATAAGGGCACAAGCGTTCCTGCCACGTACATCTATCTGTCACAGCAGAGAGACCGCAGCCTCACAGATCCCACGTATAAGGGCACAAGCGTCCCTGCCACATACATCTATCTGTCACAGCAGTGAGACCGCAGCCTCACAGATCCCACGTATAAGGGCAGAAGCGTTCCTGTCACATACATCTATCTGTCACAGCAGTGAGACCGCAGCCTCACAGATCCCACGTATAAGGACACAAGCGTTCCTGTCATGTACATCTATCTGTCACAGCAGTGAGACCGCAGCCTCACAGATCCCACGTATAAGGACACAAGCGTTCCTGTCATGTACATCTATCTGTCACAGCAGTGAGACCGCAGCCTCACAGATCCCACGTATAAGGGCACAAGCGTTCCTGTCATGTACATCTATCTGTCACAGCAGTGAGACCGCAGCCTCGCAGATCCCACGTATAAGGACACAAGCGTCCCTGTCATGTACATCTATCTGTCACAGCAGTGAGACCGCAGCCTCGCAGATCCCACGTATAAGGGCACAAGCGTCCCTGTCATGTACATCTATCTGTCACAGCAGTGAGACCGCAGCCTCGCAGATCCCACGTATAAGGACACAAGCGTCCCTGTCATGTACATCTATCTGTCACAGCAGTGAGACCGCAGCCTCGCAGATCCCACGTATAAGGGCACAAGCGTTCCTGTCATGTACATCTATCTGTCACAGCAGAGAGACCGCAGCCTCACAGATCCCACGTATAAGGGCAGAAGCGTTCCTGTCATGTACATCTATCTGTCACAGCAGTGAGACCGCAGCCTCACAGATCCCACGTATAAGGGCACAAGCGTTCCTGCCACATACATCTATCTGTCACAGCAGTGAGACCGCAGCCTCACAGATCCCACGTATAAGGGCACAAGCGTTCCTGCCACGTACATCTATCTGTCACAGCAGAGAGACCGCAGCCTCACAGATCCCACGTATAAGGACACAAGCGTTCCTGTCACGTACATCTATCTGTCACAGCAGTGAGACCGGAGCCTCACAGATCCCACGTATAAGGGCACAAGCGTTCCTGCCACGTACATCTATCTGTCACAGCAGAGAGACCGCAGCCTCACAGATCCCACGTATAAGGACACAAGCGTTCCTGTCATGTACATCTATCTGTCACAGCAGTGAGACCGCAGCCTCACAGATGCCACGTATAAGGGCAGAAGCGTCCCTGTCATGTACATCTATCTGTCACAGCAGTGAGACCGCAGCCTCACAGATCCCACGTATAAGGGCAGAAGCGTCCCTGCCACATACATCTATCTGTCACAGCAGTGAGACCGCAGCCTCACAGATCCCACGTATAAGGACACAAGCGTTCCTGTCATGTACATCTATCTGTCACAGCAGAGAGACCGCAGCCTCACAGATCCCACGTATAAGGACACAAGCGTTCCTGTCACGTACATCTATCTGTCACAGCAGAGAGACCGCAGCCTCACAGATCCCACGTATAAGGGCACAAGCGTTCCTGTCATGTACATCTATCTGTCACAGCAGAGAGACCGCAGCCTCACAGATCCCACGTATAAGGACACAAGCGTTCCTGTCATGTACATCTATCTGTCACAGCAGAGAGACCGCAGCCTCACAGATCCCACGTATAAGGGCACAAGCGTTCCTGTCATGTACATCTATCTGTCACAGCAGTGAGACCACAGCCGCACAGATCCCACGTATAAGGGCACAAGCGTTCCTGTCATGTACATCTATCTGTCACAGCAGTGAGACCGCAGCCTCACAGATCCCACGTATAAGGACACAAGCGTTCCTGTCATGTACATCTATCTGTCACAGCAGAGAGACCGCAGCCTCACAGATCCCACGTATAAGGACACAAGCGTTCCTGTCATGTACATCTATCTGTCACAGCAGTGAGACCGGAGCCTCACAGATCCCACGTATAAGGGCACAAGCGTTCCTGTCATGTACATCTATCTGTCACAGCAGAGAGACCGCAGCCTCACAGATCCCACGTATAAGGGCAGAAGCGTTCCTGTCATGTACATCTATCTGTCACAGCAGTGAGACCGCAGCCTCACAGATCCCACGTATAAGGACACAAGCGTTCCTGTCATGTACATCTATCTGTCACAGCAGTGAGACCGCAGCCTCACAGATCCCACGTATAAGGGCAGAAGCGTTCCTGTCATGTACATCTATCTGTCACAGCAGTGAGACCGGAGCCTCACAGATCCCACGTATAAGGACACAAGCGTCCCTGCCACATACATCTATCTGTCACAGCAGAGAGACCGCAGCCTCACAGATCCCACGTATAAGGACACAAGCGTTCCTGCCACATACATCTATCTGTCACAGCAGAGAGACCGCAGCCTCACAGATCCCACGTATAAGGGCACAAGCGTTCCTGCCACATACATCTATCTGTCACAGCAGTGAGACCGCAGCCTCACAGATCCCACGTATAAGGGCAGAAGCGTTTCTGTCACGTACATCTATCTGTCACAGCAGTGAGACCGCAGCCTCACAGATCCCACGTATAAGGGCAGAAGCGTCCCTGCCACATACATCTATCTGTCACAGCAGTGAGACCGCAGCCTCACATATCCCATGTATAAGGACACAAGCGTTCCTGCCATGTACATCTATCTGTCACAGCAGTGAGATCGCAGCCTCGCAGATCGGCGATCTTTCTCTGTTATAGTAAATGGACAGAGGTTGCACAGAGAGCGCTAAAGACCGGGATCATACAAACACTAAGGCCCTCATTCCGAGTTGTTCTCTCGTTGCCGAGTTTCGCTATATTGCGATTAGTCGCTTACTGCGCATGCGCAAGGGTCGCAGAGTGCATGCGCTTAGTTATTTTACTCAAAAGTTAGGTATTTTACTCACGGCATAACGAGGATTTTTCTACGTTCTGGTGATTGTAGTGTGATTGACAGGAAGTGGGTGTTTCTGGGCGGAAACTGGCCGTTTTATGGGTGTGTGCGAAAAAACGCTGCCGTTTCTGGGAAAAACGCGGGAGTGTCTGAAGAAACGGGGGAGTGTCTGGGCGAACGCTGGGTGTGTTTGTGACGTCAAACCAGGAACGAAAAGGACTGAGCTGATCGCACTGGCAGAGTAAGTCTGGAGCTACTCAGAAACTGCTAAGAAATTTCTAATCGCAATTATGCGAATCTTTCGTTCGCAATTCTGCTAAGCTAAGATACTCTCCCAGAGGGCGGCGGCTTAGCGTGTGCAATGCTGCTAAAAGCAGCTAGCGAGCGAACAACTCGGAATGAGGGCCTAAACACGGGGAACACCACATGCACTAAAGACAAGGATCACAAAAACATAAAAGACGGGGATCACACATGCTTAGGCTCCTAACGGTCAGGCTTGAATTTAGAAACGGAAAAGGTCGGAGACATGAAATGTGGTTATACATTCTCTAAGATGTATTATAATCTTGTATTTATAGTGCCAACATATAATGCAGCGATGTACGCAGAATAAACTCATTTACTGTCAGCCTGCTTGTCACCCTGCCATACTAATAGAAATGGAATCTGAGGCGGCTGCAACATGGTGTAATATGGGCATTTATCTACCGCTGGCTGCAACATGGTGTAATATGGGCATTTATCTACCGCTGGCTGCAACCAGAGCCGGCCCTAACCAATATGATGCCCTAGGCAAGATTGTGACTGGTGCCCCCTAGCACCACCGTTGGTTCCGCCTCTGACCTTGCACCTCTTTCCCAGCACCATCACCCCTCACCTATAGCAGTCCTTATTTTGGTGTTTGGACCCCCTATATTTTAAATAGGAACAGTTCGCACATTTGGTGCACATCCCAAAAAGGGGTGTATTTTTGCTGGCAAGGGGCATGGCCACACAATAGTACCCCCAATTCCAATTACGACACACAGTACTGCAACTTTATTCACATTTGATCATGCGATAGTGTCCATAATTCATATTACATCCCACAGTAGTATCACTTTACCTTATAAACGTTACTCCTCACAGTAAAGCCCCTTATTCACATTACATCACACTGAATTGCTCCTTATTCACATTACACCACATCCTATTGCTCTTTATTCACATTAGACGACACAGTAGTGCCCTTTCTATACGCAACGCCACATAGAGCACCTTATACACATAATGCCACACATTAGTAATGCATTTATACACATAATTCCACACAGTAATGCCCCTTACACATATGAGACACCTTATTAATGTCCTTATAAACATAATGCGCCTTGCACATTATGATAACGTTTATTAATGCCCTTTTAACATAATGTACCTTACACATATGCCGCACATTATTAATGCCCTTATACAAATAATGACACATAGTGCCCCCTGCACATTATTAGTGCCTCTATACACATAATGACACACATACAGTAGTACCCTGTTACACATATGCCGCACATTATTAATGCCCTTATACACATAATGACACACATAGTGCCCCTTACACATATGTTGCACATTATTAATGCATTTTTACATGACACACATAATGCTCCTAACACATATTCTGAACACTGCTGCACAACCAACCCACTCACATGCACACAGCACTCACACTTCCACTAACACTGTGACCTCTGCCTCTGCTTGGATACAGATGTGTCCTCATAAATCTTGCCTCAATGCTAACATCTGGCACCTTTTTTTTATGAAAATGCATCTTATTTGCATTGCTATGTGGCTAGGATGCATAAGCAGCTTCTGCTGATTAAACTGATATGCAGCATGCCAATATACTGTGTGAGACTGTGGCTGTATCTGCATATGAAATGCTACATACAGAATATAGGCATGCTGCATATCATTTTAATCAGCAGAAGCTGCTGATGCCCCTAGGCATATCAAATGCCCTAGGCAATTGCCTAGTTTGCCTATGCCTATGGCCGGCTCTGGCTGCAACATGGTGTAATATGGGCATTTATCTACCGCTGGCTGCAACATGGTGCAATATGGGCATTTATCTACCGCTGGCTGCAACATGGTGCAATATGGGCATTTATCTACCGCTGGCTGCAACATGGTGCAATATGGGCATTTATCTACCGCTGGCTGCAACATGGTGCAATATGGGCATTTATCTACCGCTGGCTGCAACATGGTGCAATATGGGCATTTATCTACCGCTGGCTGCAACATGGGCATTTATTTACCGCTGGCTGCAACATGGTGCAATATGGGTATTCATCTACCGCTGGTTGCAACATGGTGTAATATGGGCATTTATCTACCGCTGGCTGCAACATGGTGCCATATGGGCATTTATCTACCGCTGGCTGCAACATGGTGCATTATGGGCATTTATCTACCGCTGGCTGCAACATGGTGCAATATGGGCATTTATCTACCGCTGGCTGCAACATGGTGTAATATGGGCATTTATCTACCGCTGGCTGCAACATGGTGTAATATGGGCATTTATCTACCGCTGGCTGCAACATGGTGCAATATGGGCATTTATCTACCGCTGGCTGCAACATGGTGCCATATGGGCATTTATCTACCGCTGGCTGCAACATGGTGCAATATGGGCATTTATCTACCGCTGGCTGCAACATGGTACAATATGGGCATTTATCTACCGCTGGCTGCAACATGGTGTAACATGGGCATTTATCTACCGCTGGCTGCAACATGGTGTAATATGGGCATTTATCTACCGCTGGCTGCAACATGGTGTAATATGGGCATTTATCTACCGCTGGCTGCAACATGGTGCCATATGGGCATTTATCTACCGCTGGCTGCAACATGGTGCCATATGGGCATTTATCTACCGCTGGCTGCAACATGGTGCAATATGGGCATTTATCTACCGCTGGCTGCAACATGGTGCCATATGGGCATTTATCTACCACTGGCTGCAACATGGTGCCATATGGGCATTTATCTACCGCTGGCTGCAACATGGTGCCATATGGGCATTTATCTACCGCTGGCTGCAACATGGTGCAGTATGGGCATTTATCTACCGCTGGCTGCAACATGGTGCAATATGGGCATTTATCTACCGCTGGCTGCAACATGGTGCCATATGGGCATTTATCTACCGCTGGCTGCAACATGGTGCAATATGGGCATTTATCTACCGCTGGCTGCAACATGGTGTAATATGGGCATTTATCTACCGCTGGCTGCAACATGGTGCCATATGGGCATTTATCTACCGCTGGCTGCAACATGGTGCAATATGGGCATTTATCTACCGCTGGCTGCAACATGGTGGAATATGGGCATTTATCTACCGCTGGCTGCAACATGGTGCCATATGGGCATTTATCTACCGCTAGCTGCAACATGGTGCCATATGGGCATTTATCTACCGCTGGCTGCAACATGGTGTAATATGGGCATTTATCTACCGCTGGCTGCAACATGGTGCAATATGGGCATTTATCTACCGCTGGCTGCAACATGGTGCAATATGGGCATTTATCTACCGCTGGCCGCAACATGGTGCAATATGGGCATTTATCTACCGCTGGCCGCAACATGGTGTAATATGGGCATTTATCTACCGCTGGCTGCAACATGGTGCCATATGGGCATTTATCTACCGCTGGCTGCAACATGGTGCATTATGGGCATTTATCTACCGCTGGCTGCAACATGGTGCAATATGGGCATTTATCTACCGCTGGCTGCAACATGGTGTAATATGGGCATTTATCTACCGCTGGCTGCAACATGGTGCAATATGGGCATTTATCTACCGCTGGCTGCAACATGGTGCAATATGGGCATTTATCTACCGCTGGCTGCAACATGGTGCAATATGGGCATTTATCTACCGCTGGCTGCAACATGGTACAATATGGGCATTTATCTACCGCTGGCTGCAACATGGTGTAACATGGGCATTTATCTACCGCTGGCTGCAACATGGTGTAATATGGGCATTTATCTACCGCTGGCTGCAACATGGTGCAATATGGGCATTTATCTACCGCTGGCTGCAACATGGTGCCATATGGGCATTTATCTACCGCTGGCTGCAACATGGTGCAATATGGGCATTTATCTACCGCTGGCTGCAACATGGTGCCACATTTATCTACCACTGGCTGCAACATGGTGCAATATGGGCATTTATCTACCGCTGGCTGCAACATGGTGCCATATGGGCATTTATCTAACGCTGGCTGCAACATGGTGCCATATGGGCATTTATCTACCGCTGGCTGCAACATGGTGCCATATGGGCATTTATCTACCACTGGCTGCAACATGGTGGAATATGGGCATTTATCTACCGCTGGCTGCAACATGGTGCCATATGGGCATTTATCTACCGCTAGCTGCAACATGGTGCCATATGGGCATTTATCTACCGCTGGCTGCAACATGGTGTAATATGGGCATTTATCTACCGCTGGCTGCAACATGGTGCAATATGGGCATTTATCTACCGCTGGCTGCAACATGGTGCAATATGGGCATTTATCTACCGCTGGCTGCAACATGGTGCAATATGGGCATTCATCTACCGCTGGTTGCAACATGGTGTAATATGGGCATTTATCTACCGCTGGCTGCAACATGGTGCCATATGGGCATTTATCTACCGCTGGCTGCAACATGGTGCATTATGGGCATTTATCTACCGCTGGCTGCAACATGGTGCAATATGGGCATTTATCTACCGCTGGCTGCAACATGGTGCAATATGGGCATTTATCTACCGCTGGCTGCAACATGGTGCAATATGGGCATTTATCTACCGCTGGCTGCAACATGGTGCAATATGGGCATTTATCTACCGCTGGCTGCAACATGGTGCAATATGGGCATTTATCTACCGCTGGCTGCAACATGGTACAATATGGGCATTTATCTACCGCTGGCTGCAACATGGTGTAACATGGGCATTTATCTACCGCTGGCTGCAACATGGTGTAATATGGGCATTTATCTACCGCTGGCTGCAACATGGTGCAATATGGGCATTTATCTACCGCTGGCTGCAACATGGTGCCATATGGGCATTTATCTACCGCTGGCTGCAACATGGTGCAATATGGGCATTTATCTACCGCTGGCTGCAACATGGTGCAATATGGGCATTTATCTACCGCTGGCTGCATGGCATTTATCTACCGCTAGCTGCAACATGGTGCCATATGGGCATTTATCTACCGCTGGCTGCAACATGGTGTAATATGGGCATTTATCTACCGCTGGCTGCAACATGGTGCAATATGGGCATTTATCTACCGCTGGCTGCAACATGGTGCAATATGGGCATTTATCTACCGCTGGCCGCAACATGGTGCAATATGGGCATTTATCTACCGCTGGCCGCAACATGGTGTAATATGGGCATTTATCTACCGCTGGCTGCAACATGGTGCCATATGGGCATTTATCTACCGCTGGCTGCAACATGGTGCATTATGGGCATTTATCTACCGCTGGCTGCAACATGGTGCAATATGGGCATTTATCTACCGCTGGCTGCAACATGGTGTAATATGGGCATTTATCTACCGCTGGCTGCAACATGGTGCAATATGGGCATTTATCTACCGCTGGCTGCAACATGGTGCAATATGGGCATTTATCTACCGCTGGCTGCAACATGGTGCAATATGGGCATTTATCTACCGCTGGCTGCAACATGGTACAATATGGGCATTTATCTACCGCTGGCTGCAACATGGTGTAACATGGGCATTTATCTACCGCTGGCTGCAACATGGTGTAATATGGGCATTTATCTACCGCTGGCTGCAACATGGTGCAATATGGGCATTTATCTACCGCTGGCTGCAACATGGTGCCATATGGGCATTTATCTACCGCTGGCTGCAACATGGTGCAATATGGGCATTTATCTACCGCTGGCTGCAACATGGTGCCACATTTATCTACCACTGGCTGCAACATGGTGCAATATGGGCATTTATCTACCGCTGGCTGCAACATGGTGCCATATGGGCATTTATCTAACGCTGGCTGCAACATGGTGCCATATGGGCATTTATCTACCGCTGGCTGCAACATGGTGCCATATGGGCATTTATCTACCACTGGCTGCAACATGGTGGAATATGGGCATTTATCTACCGCTGGCTGCAACATGGTGCCATATGGGCATTTATCTACCGCTAGCTGCAACATGGTGCCATATGGGCATTTATCTACCGCTGGCTGCAACATGGTGTAATATGGGCATTTATCTACCGCTGGCTGCAACATGGTGCAATATGGGCATTTATCTACCGCTGGCTGCAACATGGTGCAATATGGGCATTTATCTACCGCTGGCTGCAACATGGTGCAATATGGGCATTCATCTACCGCTGGTTGCAACATGGTGTAATATGGGCATTTATCTACCGCTGGCTGCAACATGGTGCCATATGGGCATTTATCTACCGCTGGCTGCAACATGGTGCATTATGGGCATTTATCTACCGCTGGCTGCAACATGGTGCAATATGGGCATTTATCTACCGCTGGCTGCAACATGGTGCAATATGGGCATTTATCTACCGCTGGCTGCAACATGGTGCAATATGGGCATTTATCTACCGCTGGCTGCAACATGGTGCAATATGGGCATTTATCTACCGCTGGCTGCAACATGGTGCAATATGGGCATTTATCTACCGCTGGCTGCAACATGGTACAATATGGGCATTTATCTACCGCTGGCTGCAACATGGTGTAACATGGGCATTTATCTACCGCTGGCTGCAACATGGTGTAATATGGGCATTTATCTACCGCTGGCTGCAACATGGTGCAATATGGGCATTTATCTACCGCTGGCTGCAACATGGTGCCATATGGGCATTTATCTACCGCTGGCTGCAACATGGTGCAATATGGGCATTTATCTACCGCTGGCTGCAACATGGTGCAATATGGGCATTTATCTACCGCTGGCTGCAACATGGTGCCATATGGGCATTTATCTACCGCTGGCTGCAACATGGTGCAATATGGGCATTTATCTACCGCTGGCTGCAACATGGTGCCATATGGGCATTTATCTACCGCTGGCTGCAACATGGTGCAATATGGGCATTTATCTACCGCTGGCTGCAACATGGTGCCATATGGGCATTTATCTACCGCTGGCTGCAACATGGTGCCATATGGGCATTTATCTACCGCTGGCTGCAACATGGTGCAATATGGGCATTTATCTACCACTGGCTGCAACATGGTGCAATATGGGCATTTATCTACCGCTGGCTGCAACATGGTGCCATATGGGCATTTATCTACCGCTGGCTGCAACATGGTGCAATATGGGCATTTATCTACCGCTGGCTGCAACATGGTGCAATATGGGCATTTATCTACCGCTGGCTGCAACATGGTGCCATATGGGCATTTATCTACCGCTGGCTGCAACATGGTGCAATATGGGCATTTATCTACCGCTGGCTGCAACATGGTGCAATATGGGCATTTATCTACCGCTGGCTGCAACATGGTGCAATATGGGCATTTATCTACCGCTGGCTGCAACATGGTGTAATATGGGCATTTATCTACCGCTGGCTGCAACATGGTGCCATATGGGCATTTATCTACCGCTGGCTGCAACATGGTGCAATATGGGCATTTATCTACCGCTGGCTGCAACATGGTGCCATATGGGCATTTATCTACCGCTGGCTGCAACATGGTGCCATATGGGCATTTATCTACCGCTGGCTGCAACATGGTGCCATATGGGCATTTATCTACCGCTAGCTGCAACATGGTGCCATATGGGCATTTATCTACCGCTGGCTGCAACATGGTGTAATATGGGCATTTATCTACCGCTGGCTGCAACATGGTGCCATATGGGCATTTATCTACCGCTGGCTGCAACATGGTGCCATATGGGCATTTATCTACCGCTAGCTGCAACATGGTGCCATATGGGCATTTATCTACCGCTGGCTGCAACATGGTGCCATATGGGCATTTATCTACCGCTGGCTGCAACATGGTGCCATATGGGCATTTATCTACCGCTGGCTGCAACATGGTGCCATATGGGCATTTATCTACCGCTGGCTGCAACATGGTGCAATATGGGCATTTATCTACCGCTGGCTGCAACATGGTGCAATATGGGCATTTATCTACCGCTGGCTGCAACATGGTGCCATATGGGCATTTATCTACCGCTGGCTGCAACATGGTGCCATATGGGCATTTATCTACCGCTGGCTGCAACATGGTGCCATATGGGCATTTATCTACCGCTGGCTGCAACATGGTGCCATATGGGCATTTATCTACCTCTGGCTGCAACATGGTGCCATATGGGCATTTATCTACCGTTGGCTGCAACATGGTGTAATATGGGCATTTATCTACCGCTGGCTGCAACATGGTGTAATATGGGCATTTATCTACCGCTGGCTGCAACATGGTGTAATATGGGCATTTATCTACCGCTGGCTGCAACATGGTGCAATATGGGCATTTATCTACCGCTGGCTGCAACATGGTGCCATATGGGCATTTATCTACCGCTGGCTGCAACATGGTGTAATATGGGCATTTATCTACCGCTGGCTGCAACATGGTGCAATATGGGCATTTATCTACCGCTGACTGCAACATGGTGCCATATGGGCATTTATCTACCGCTGGCTGCAACATGGTGCAATATGGGCATTTATCTACCGCTGACCAGCAAACTACTTTCAGTAACTTCTATATTGTGTATGCAGAACCCGCTACAGGACAACATTACTGTAAGGAGAACACTGCGACACTGCTGCCCTCTCACCACTTCTGTCCTCCCTCCCCCCCCCCTTCCTCAGTTCCCTGCTTGCTCTCAGAGTTGCATCAGTCAAACTGGAACTGGAAACCCCCCTCCTCCTCCCCCTGCACTTCAGCAGAAGTTTGGCTGAGCTGGAGGGAAGTTTGGGCTGTGTCAGAGCTCAGGCCTGGGAACCGCAGAGCCGGAAAGCAGATAGGAAGGAAATGGGTGAAGCAGCCTCTGTGCAGAGCCCTGTGTCCCTCAGTGTTTCCTGTACCTGCTCCCAGTGACCCCTCCACTACCCCCCAATGTACAGCCTGCACACACCAGTATACACATGTACAGCCTGCACACACCAGTATACACATGTACAGCACACTCACCAGTATACACATGTACAGCACACACACACACACACGTACAGCCTGCACACACCAGTATACACATGTACAGCACACACCAGTATACACATGTACAGCCTGCACACACCAGTATACACATGTACAGCCTGCACACACATGTACAGCACACACCAGTATACACATGTACAGCACACACCAGTATACACATGTACAGCCTGCACACACCAGTATACACATGTACAGCCTGCACACACCAGTATACACATGTACAGCCTGCACACACCAGTATACACATGTACAGCACACACCAGTATACACATGTACAGCCTGCACACACCAGTATACACCATACTTGCCTACCTGACCCTCTCCATGAGGGAGAAAATGCTCTGTTCCTGGACTTTCCTGGTAATGTATGATTGCCATCACCTGTGGTGAGCTAGTTAATTGATAAGAAAGGTGTTTCACCACAGGTGATGGCAATCATACATTACCAGGAAAGTCCAGGAACAGAGCATTTTCTCCCTCATGGAGAGGGTCAGGTAGGCAAGTATGGTATACACATGTACAGCACACACCAGTATACACATGTACAGCACACACACACGTATACACATGTACAGCCTGCACACACCAGTAAGTATGCACATGTACAGCACACACCAGTATACACATGTACAGCACACACACACACACACACGTACAGCCTGCACACACCAGTATACACATGTACAGCACACACACACACACACACACACACACACACACACACACACACACACACACACACACACACACACACACACACACCAGTATACACATGTACAGCCTACACACACCAGTATACACATGTACAGCACACACACACACACACACACACCAGTATACACATGTACAGCACACACCAGTATACACATGTACAACACACACACACACACACACACACACACACACACACACACACACACACACACACACACACGTATACACATGTACAGCCTGCACACACCAGTAAGTATACACATGTACAGCACACACCAGTATACACATGTACAGCACACACACACACACAGTCACACACACACACACACACACACACACACACACACACACACACACAGCACACACCAGTATACACATGTACAGCACACACACCGGTATACACATGTACAGCACACACACCAGTATACACATGTACAGCACACACCAGTATACACATGTACAGCACACACCAGTATACACATGTACAGCACACACACACACACACACACACACACACACACACACACACACACACACACACACACACACACACCAGTATACACATGTACAGCCTGCACACACCAGTATACACATGTACAGCACACACCAGTATACACATGTACAGCCTGCACACACCAGTATACACATGTACAGCCCGCACACACCAGTATACACATGTACAGCACACACACACACACACACACACACACACACACACACACACACACACACACACACACACGTACAGCCTGCACACACCAGTATACACATGTACAGCACACACAGACACACACCAGTATACACATGTACAGCACACACAGACACACACCAGTATACACATGTACAGCCTGCACACACCAGTATACACATGTACAGCACACACCAGTATACACATGTACAGCACACACACACACACACACACACACACACACACACACACCAGTATACACATGTACAACACACACACACACACACACACACACACACACACACACACACACACACACACACACACACACGTATACACATGTACAGCACACACACACCAGTATACACATGTGCAGCACACAACAGTATACACATGTACAGCCTGCACACACCAGTATACACATGTACAGCACACACCAGTATACACATGTACAACCTGCACACACCAGTATACACATGTACAACCTGCACACACCAGTATACACATGTACAGCACACACACACACCGGTATACACATGTACAGCACACACACCAGTATACACATGTACAGCACACACCAGTATACACATGTACAGCCTGCACACACCAGTATACACATGTACAGCCTGCACACACCAGTATACACATGTACAACACACACACACACACACACACACACACACACACACACACACACACACACACACACCAGCGTACACATGTACAGTACACACATCAGTATACACATGTACAGCACACACCAGTATACACATGTACAGCACACACACACACCAGTATACACATGTACAGCACACACACACACACACACACACACACACGTACAGTACACACACCAGTATACACATGTACAGCCTGCACACACACACACACAGCACACACACACACCAGTTACACATGTACAGCATGCAGACAGTACTATAACCATTACACTGTCACGTCTCCTGTCGGTGGTAACACTATTTTCCTTTTCATGTATTACAGTTTTGCACAGATTGTTGCACTTCAGTCTGTGGCATTATCTCCTCTGAAGAGCCGCGGCCAGAACGTTGGGCCCAATCCACAGCGCACACTGAGCAGAGGGCCCAATCCACAGCGCACACTGAGCAGAGGGCCCAATCCACAGCGCACACTGAGCAGAGGCCCAATCCACAGCGCACACTGAGCAGAGGGCCCAATCCACAGCGCACACTGAGCAGAGGGCCCAATCCACAGCGCACACTGAGCAGAGGCCCAATCCACAGCGCACACTGAGCAGAGGGCCCAATCCACAGTGCACACTGAGCAGAGGCCCAATCCACAGCGCACACTGAGCAGAGGGCCCAATCCACAGTGCACACTGAGCAGAGGGCCCAATCCACAGCGCACACTGAGCAGAGGGCCCAATCCACAGCGCACACTGAGCAGAGGCCCAATCCACAGCGCACACTGAGCAGAGGGCACAATCCACAGCGCACACTGAGCAGAGGCCCAATCCACAGCGCACACTGAGCAGAGGCCCAATCCACAGCGCACACTGAGCAGAGGCCCAATCCACAGCGCACACTGAGCAGAGGGCCCAATCCACAGCGCACACTGAGCAGAGGCCCAATCCACAGCGCACACTGAGCAGAGGGTCCAATCCACAGCGCACACTGAGCAGAGGCCCAATCCACAGCGCACACTGAGCAGAGGGCCCAATCCACAGCGCACACTGAGCAGAGGCCCAATCCACCGCGCACACTGAGCAGAGGCCCAATCCACCGCGCACACTGAGCAGAGGGCCCAATCCACAGCGCACACTGAGCAGAGGGCCCAATCCACAGCGCACACTGAGCAGAGGTCCAATCCACAGCGCACACTGAGCAGAGGGCCCAATCCACAGCGCACACTGAGCAGAGGCACAATCCACAGCGCACACTGAGCAGAGGGTCCAATCCACAGCGCACACTGAGCAGAGGCCCAATCCACAGCGCACACTGAGCAGAGGCCCAATCCACAGCGCACACTGAGCAGAGGGTCCAATCCACAGCGCACACTGAGCAGAGGCCCAATCCACAGCGCACACTGAGCAGAGGGCCCAATCCACAGCGCACACTGAGCAGAGGCCCAATCCACAGCACACACTGAGCAGAGGCCCAATCCACAGCGCACACTGAGCAGAGGCCCAATCCACAGCGCACACTGAGCAGAGGCCCAATCCACAGCGCACACTGAGCAGAGGCCCAATCCACAGCGCACACTGAGCAGAGGCCCAATCCACAGCGCACACTGAGCAGAGGGTCCAATCCACAGCGCACACTGAGCAGAGGCCCAATCCACAGCGCACACTGAGCAGAGGCCCAATCCACAGCGCACACTGAGCAGAGGCCCAATCCACAGCGCACACTGAGCAGCACACTGAGCATAGGGTCAATCCACAGCGCACACTGAGCAGAGGGCCCAATCCACAGCGCACACTGAGCAGAGGCCCAATACACAGCGCACACTGAGCAGAGGGCCCAATCCACAGCGCACACTGAGCAGAGGGCCCAATCCACAGCGCACACTGAGCAGAGGGCCCAATCCACAGCGCACACTGAGCAGAGGCCCAATCCACAGCGCACACTGAGCAGAGGGCACAATCCACAGCGCACACTGAGCAGAGGGCCAATACACAGCGCACACTGAGCAGAGGGCCCAATCCACAGCGCACACTGAGCAGAGGGCCCAATCCACAGCGCACACTGAGCAGAGGCCCAATCCACAGCGCACACTGAGCAGAGGGCCCAATCCACAGCGCACACTGAGCAGAGGGCCCAATCCACAGCGCACACTGAGCAGAGGCCCAATACACAGCGCACACTGAGCAGAGGGCCCAATCCACAGCGCACACTGAGCAGAGGCACAATCCACAGCGCACACTGAGCAGAGGGCACAATCCACAGCGCACACTGAGCAGAGGCCCAATACACAGCGCACACCGAGCATAGGGTCAATCCACAGCGCACACTGAGCAGAGGCCCAATCCACAGCGCACACTGAGCAGAGGGCCCAATCCACAGCGCACACTGAGCAGAGGCCCAATCCACAGCGCACACTGAGCAGAGGCCCAATCCACAGCGCACACTGAGCAGAGGCCCAATCCACAGCGCACACTGAGCAGAGGGTCCAATCCACAGCGCACACTGAGCAGAAGGCACAATCCACAGTGCACACTGAGCAGAGGGTCCAATCCACAGCGCACACTGAGCAGAGGGTCCAATCCACAGCGCACACTGAGCAGAGGCCCAATCCACAGCGCACACTGAGCAGAGGGTCCAATCCACAGCGCACACTGAGCAGAAGGCACAATCCACAGTGCACACTGAGCAGAGGGTCCAATCCACAGCGCACACTGAGCAGAGGGCCCAATCCACAGTGCACACTGAGCAGAGGGTCCAATCCACAGCGCACACTGAGCAGAGGGCCCAATCCACAGCGCACACTGAGCAGAGGCCCAATCCACAGCGCACACTGAGCAGAGGGCCCAATCCACAGCGCACACTGAGCAGAGGCCCAATCCACAGCGCACACTGAGCAGAGGCCCAATCCACAGCGCACACTGAGCAGAGGCCCAATCCACAGCGCACACTGAGCAGAGGCCCAATCCACAGCGCACACTGAGCAGAGGCCCAATCCACAGCGCACACTGAGCAGAGGGTCCAATCCACAGCGCACACTGGGGGTAATTCAGAGTTGATCATAGCAGCAAATATGTTAGCAGTTGGGCAAAACCCTGTACACTGCAGGGGGGGGGGGGGGGGGGGGCAGACGTAACATGTGCAGAGAGAGTAATGGGCCCTACACACTTACCGATCCACCACTGAACTGCCCAACGGCGGATAAGGCTGACCTGGCGGCGGGGGGGAAGGTGACGGGGGGAGTGAGGTTTCTTCACTCCCCTTGTCACCCGGCTCCATTGCAATGCATGCTAATGTGGACAATCTTGTCCATATTGGCCTGCATGCATAAGCGACGGGGCCGCACATCGTTGGTGCCTCCACACTGCACAATATGAACAAGTTCTTGTTCATTAATGAACTAGAACGTTCATATTGTGCATTTTATCTGCCTGTGTGTAGGGCCCTTTAGATTTCCCCCACTGAGCGGAGGGTGTAGGAGCTGATTACAGCGGCTTTATGTGTAACACTCGCTAACGTATCAGTCTTTTATGTAGGCCTATATACAGCCAGAGTATTGTGTATCGCCTTGTAATTGGGAATAATACAGGAAGACTGACACTGAATGCAGGCAATGAGGCTTACAATCTATGGGCCGGATTTATCATGCCTTGGAGAGAGATAAATTGCACGGTGATAAAGTTCCAACCAATCAGCTCCTTTCATGTTACAGACCATGCACTTTATCACTCTCCAAGGCTTGATAAATGTATTATTTATTATCAGTGTCTTATATAGCAGCATATTCCGTTGAGCTTTACAATTAAAACAATAGTAATGGAACAAAACTGGGTAAAAGCAGACAGACATAGAGGTAGGAGGGCCCTGCTCGCAATCTTACAATCTATAGAATCTGGATTTAAATAACAAGTAATGTACACACCCATATATATCTATATATACAGTATATATATATATATACATATATATATATATATATATATATATATATATATAGATAGGGTATTTATCAAAGCTCGGAGAGAGATAAAATTGTGAGAGATAAAGTAGCAGCCACTCAGCTTCTGCCTTACACATTACAGGTGTGTATTACAAATGAGAACTACGAGCTGGGTGGTTGGTATTTTATCTCTCACAGTTTTATCTCTCTCCAAGCATTGATAAATACCCCCATAGAGAGAGGTAGTTACGGTTAATCTGCATGTGAAATGATAAGGTAAGTGACTGCAGCGCGTGTGATTGGCTCCCTGCAAATGACGCATCTCTGTGTAATCAGACACTCGGTATCAGGGTTCCTGATCACAGAACCCGCCTGCCCAGCCCTGCTGCACTGTGTCACACTGTAACTGTACAGCTGGCATCAGACCCCTCCCAGGCTGTACCAGCGCTGGCCGCCGGGCTCCCCTGTTACTCCGCAGCTAACGATCCATAGCTGCTGACTGTCCCTAATGTCCAGGTGCAATCTGGACTCTCTGCAGCTAACGATCCATAGCTGCTGACTGTCCCTAATGTCCAGGTGCAATCTGGACTCTCTGCAGCTAACGATCCATAGCTGCTGACTGTCCCTAATGTCCAGGTGCAATCTGGACTCTCTGCAGCTAACGATCCATAGCTGCTGACTGTCCCTAATGTCCAGGTGCAATCTGGACTCTCTGCAGCTAACGATCCATAGCTGCTGACTGTCCCTAATGTCCAGGTGCAATCTGGACTTCTACTGGAGAATTTAACATGCAAATAGAATTCCTAAGAACCAGATCAGTAAAGGTGACATGCTGGGGGTTGTAGTGCAGCAAGGTCGGGCGGCACTATGCATAGTCTGGCCTGGCATGTGCTGCGTGGCATCTGACCTGTGTCTTGGCCGGGGACCTCCGGGGTAGGATCGAGGTCTTTGCCGTGTAGAATAATTCCAGTTCGGGGTCAGATTCCTCCTGGCTGCAGTACCCACTACTGGTGGTGCTGTTCCAGGTTCTCTCGAAAGATGCGGTGTCCTTGTCGCCCTTCCCCATGGTGAGCACCGAGATGGACTATGCTGGCGCTATATAAGTAAATGCTAAGGAATAAGCTGCAGCTTGTGTCGGCGAATGCTCAGACTGCGCCCCAGTCGCTGCCGGCTGTCTCTCTGCTCTGGCTGGGAGTAAGTTGAATGTATACAGACTCTGTGATTGGGACAGAGGGACGGGGAAGGTAGGGAGGGGCAGACTATGACTTCATCCCCCCCCTTTCCACTACACACCCGCTTCCTGTCACAGGATTGCATCACACAGAGAGGGGGAGGGGGGCGTCCGGCTTTCTCTATAGAACCGGTTCTCTCATCACCATCCATGTGCTCCCAGTGCTGCCAATTAACCCCTTCCTCCACCGACCCCAGCGCAGAATCACCCGCATACAATATAATACCCGCTCTCTGCTCTCAGAACTATACAGTCCATTATTTATTGGAGAATAAGAAATAAGATTGTAGTAAGAGGAGGAAACAGGCAGCAGAGGGATCATAATGCACCAAGGTCCCCCGGCCTAGCCAGTGCTCAGGGCAGGTGAGGGCACACTGGGTTCCTGGGCACTGCAACATGTGCATGGGCGGGCGCAGCTATAGTGGGTGATTGTGCAAATAAATCCGCAACGTGCGGTTTTCTCAGATCGCAGATTCCGACCAACAAGTGATTGGGATTGGTAAATCGGGTTTTGCCACATGCTGCATGTCGCAGATCAGTGGGACTGTAGAGTGCCGGTGTATGGTAACAATCAGCAGCTTTGCAGAACGTTACCGGTAAAACCATGAGATTGGCAGATCTGTATTTGCTGAGAATGATCTGCAAATCGCTGACACACATCTGTAATGTATGGGGGCAGAGTGGGGGATTGGGGACTCTTTAAATTGGGGGAAATATCACAGAACCTGATTCTTTTTTTGTGATTGCCAATTTGTAGGCCTTTATAGGGGCACCAGACACAGGTCATATACGTCTACCAGCTAACTAGAATTGCCCGCTAAGCGATTGGGTCTGACCCATTGCCAGGCTTAAATGGGGTGACATTCCGTGTGTAGTGGATGTTATATTGGTAAGGGGCCTGTAAGGAGGCATAGCCTGAACTGGGCGCTGTAATGTGGTGATGTGGCAAAATATAACAGTGGGCACTACAGTGGGGCATACTATGAAATGGGGACGCTGCAGTTAGGCATAATATGAACGGGAGGCACTACAGCTGCCCCTCCACCCCAGCCGGCGCAGATGCAGAGTGAGCCCATCAATATATCCCGTAGGATAATATACTTACACCTGCTCTGCTAATGCCCAGACAACCGGGCGCCTGCATATGCACCTATATAGATTTGCGTGAATCTGCCACTTGCGGCCACTTGTGACGACAGAGGCGGGACCAGGAGGGAAGGTTCAGACTAACACAATCCGAGTACAGTAAGAGCACACTCCCATGACTGGAACGAGGTGCAGTCTGGCACAGAGACGCATTATCTGCAGGCGGTCACCAGCGACATTGATCTGCCTGGGACTGGCTGATGATGAATGCACAGCGGAGGCTGATTGGTGCCTCTTCTCCTTACTACTGTATATAGCATACTTGCGTGCGTCTTTTAGCAGTTGTGGCGCTGTATGTGATGTATCAGGGGGTTTTCTACCTTTTATTAAATCTCAATTAGGAGTGTGTATTTCGCAAGCATGGTTATACATATGGCTGCAAGTGTATGCTTGGCGTAATCCTGGCACACGTTACCCGTGCTGCCACGCACAAATCTTGCTATAGACTTTCCGTGTGCCCGCGATCACTGCTGTTATAGTGAAGGCATTTTACACCATCAGCTTGAGCCCCAATATCAGGCGGTGCTGCAGGCGATGGCCTAGATTCCTCTAGTAATAGCGCAGCACGGCGTGCGCAGGGATACGTAGCGCTCTGGATGTGGACTTTCAGCAGCAAAACACACTTAGTAAGCCTTTTTGAATGTACATTTAATGCTCCCTGATTGCATGTACAGGGGCTCATTGTCCTGTGGTAACTGGGGACGACTGCTCTCTCCAGCAGAAGCATCACGTGCATTAATAGTACTAACGGATTTTATCCGAATAACCGCTCATTTTCCTACACGACGTGTTTCCTGCCCTGCAACAACTGACTCATTGTGATAGAGCTCTGCAAACTGCACGGCACATGTACAGTACTGTAGCCAGAATACAGGAACACATCTTCTGCGGCACTGCTCACCCGCTGCCTCTGATGCCTGAGAGGGGGGTACATGATATGTGGCACAGACAATGTGCGGTGGTGAGCCCCCATCTACAGCCTCTCAGTCAGCGGTCGGTTATGTGGCGCTGCTGAGAGGAGGTGGGTGAGTAACAGTAGGAGCATGTAACGGGCACAGGAAGGGTTAGTCAGTGCTGACAGTCCGATACATGTGTGCTCCATACTCCGGGTAATGTTTCCTCTCAGATCCTTTCCTACAGCTTCAGTGCAACAATGAGCTCACTCCTAAACCGCATGTATGATAAGAGCTGCAGGAATAAATAAGCCATTACTGATTTGGAACACAGAGATAATACTATAAATTGGGGTGTCTTGACTTGTAGAAGTGTAGTGACTGGCTCAGTGGTGGGCGATGCCCGCGGTGTGCCATTGCAATGGCGTGGAAACTCACCCTCTAATACAGATTTTTGTTTGTAGCCCCATAGGTATCATCGCTGGCCGTGCCCATAATTCAGCGAAGCTAACTTCAGCCTCGTCCCGATACAGTCATCATCAAAGTATCTGTTTCTTCTTCTTCCTTGTTTTACAACAAATAATGAATCCTGTTTTTACTTGGAATCATTTTGGTCAATTCAATTGTGGCCAATGCAGGCAGAATCCGCAATATAGTGTGCACATGTGCCGCTCTAATGGTAGCTCTGAGGACACATAACTTTGTATGCTATGGGCCTGTGATCTAGTGTGCACATATGCCGCTCTAATGGTAGCTCTGAGGACACATAACTTTGCATGCTAGGGGCCTGTGATCTAGTGTGCGCATGTGCCGCTCTAATGGTAGCTCCGAGGACACATAACTTTGTATGCTATGGGCCTGTGATCTAGTGTGCACATATGCCGCTCTAATGGTAGCTCTGAGGACACATAACTTTGCATGCTAGGGGCCTGTGATCTAGTGTGCGCATGTGCCGCTCTAATGGTAGCTCCGAGGACACATAACTTTGTATGCTATGGGCCTGTGATCTAGTGTGCGCATGTGCCGCTCTAATGGTAGCTCCGAGGACACATAACTTTGTATGCTATGGGCCTGTGATCTAGTGTGCACATATGCCGCTCTAATGGTAACTCTGAGGACACATAACTTTGGATGCTATGGGCCTGTGATCTAGTGTGCACATGTGCCGCTCTAATGGTAGCTCTGAGGACACATAACTTTGTATGCTACGGGCCTGTGATCTAGTGTGCACATATGCCGCTCTAATGGTAGCTCTGAGGACACATAACTTTGTATGCTACGGGCCTGTGATCTAGTGTGCACATATGCCGCACTAATGGTAACTCTGAGGACACATAACTTTGCATGCTACGGGCCTGTGATCTAGTGTGCACATGTGCCGCACTAATGGTAGCTCTGAGGACACATAATTTTGTATGCTACGGGCCTGTGATCTAGTGTGCACATATGCCGCTCTAATGGTAGCTCTGAGGACACATAACTTTGTATGCTATGGGCCTGTGATCTAGTGTGCACATATGCCGCTCTAATGGTAGCTCTGAGGACACATAACTTTGTATGCAACGGGCCTGTGATCTAGGGTGCACATATGCCGCTCTAATGGTAGCTCTGAGGACACATAACTTTGTATGCTACGGGCCTGTGATCTAGTGTGCACATGTGGCGCACTAATGGTAGCTCTGAGGACACATAGGGGGTAATTCTGAGTTGATCGCAGCAGCAAGTTTGTTAGCAATTGGGCAAAACCATGTGCACTGCAGGGGGGGCAGATATAACATTTGCAGAGAGAGTTAGATTTGGGTAGGTTATTTCGTTTCTGTGCAGGGTAAATACTGGCTGCTTTATTTTTACACTGCAATTTAGATTTCAGTTTCAACACACCCCACCCAAATCTAACTCTCTCTGCACATGTTATATCTGTCCTCCCTGCAGTGCACATGGTTTTGCCCAACTGCTAACAAATTTGATGCTGCGATCAAGTTAGAATTAGGCCCATAACTTTGTATGCTATGGGCCTGTGATCTAGTGTGCACATGTGCCGCTCTAATGGTAACTCTGAGGACACATAACTTTGTATGCTATGGGCCTGTGATCTAGTGTGCACATATGCCGCTCTAATGGTAGCTCTGAGGACACATAACTTTGGATGCTACGGGCCTGTGATCTAGTGTGCACATATGCCGCTCTAATGGTAGCTCTGAGGACACATAACTTTGTATGCTATGGGCCTGTGATCTAGTGTGCACATATGCCGCTCTAATGGTAGCTCTGAGGACACATAACTTTGTATGCTACGGGCCTGTGATCTAGTGTGCACATGTGCCGCACTAATGGTAGCTCTGAGGACACATAACTTTGTATGCTATGGGCCTGTGATCTAGTGTGCACATGTGCCGCTCTAATGGTAACTCTGAGGACACATAACTTTGTATGCTATGGGCCTGTGATCTAGTGTGCACATGTGCCGCTCTAATGGTAGCTCTGAGGCCACATAACTTTGCATGCTATGGGCCTGTGATCTAGTGTGCACATATGCCGCTCTAATGGTAACTCTGAGGACACATAACTTTGTATGCTATGGGCCTGTGATCTAGTGTGCACATATGCCGCTCTAATGGTAGCTCTGAGGACACATAACTTTGCATGCTAGGGGCCTGTGATCTAGTGTGCACATGTGCCGCTCTAATGGTAGCTCTGAGGACACATAACTTTGTATGCTATGGGCCTGTGATCTAGTGTGCACATATGTCGCTCTAATGGTAACTCTGAGGACACATAACTTTGTATGCTATGGGCCTGTGATCTAGTGTGCACATATGCAGCTCTAATGGTAACTCTGAGGACACATAACTTTGTATGCTATGGGCCTGTGATCTAGTGTGCACATGTGCCGCTCTAATGGTAGCTCTGAGGACACATAACTTTGCATGCTAGGGACCTGTGATCTAGTGTGCACATATGCCGCTCTAATGGTAACTCTGAGGACACATAACTTTGTATGCTATGGGCCTGTGATCTAGTGTGCACATATGCCGCTCTAATGGTAGCTCTGAGGACACATAACTTTGCATGCTAGGGGCCTGTGATCTAGTGTGCACATGTGCCGCTCTAATGGTAGCTCTGAGGACACATAACTTTGTATGCTATGGGCCTGTGATCTAGTGTGCACATATGCCGCTCTAATGGTAACTCTGAGGACACATAACTTTGTATGCTATGGGCCTGTGATCTAGTGTGCACATGTGCCGCACTAATGGTAGCTCTGAGGACACATAACTTTGTATGCTATGGGCCTGTGATCTAGTGTGCACATATGCCGCTCTAATGGTAACTCTGAGGACACATAACTTTGTATGCTATGGGCCTGTGATCTAGTGTGCACATGTGCCGCTCTAATGGTAGCTCTGAGAACACATAACTTTGCATGCTACGGGCCTGTGATCTAGTGTGCACATATGCCGCTCTAATGGTAACTCTGAGGACACATAACTTTGTATGCTATGGGCCTGTGATCTAGTGTGCACATATGCCGCTCTAATGGTAACTCTGAGGACACATAACTTTGTATGCTATGGGCCTGTGATCTAGTGTGCACATGTGCCGCTCTAATGGTAGCTCTGAGGACACATAACTTTGCATGCTAGGGGCCTGTGATCTAGTGTGCACATATGCCGCTCTAATGGTAACTCTGAGGACACATAACTTTGTATGCTATGGGCCTGTGATCTAGTGTGCACATGTGCCGCTCTAATGGTAGCTCTGAGGACACATAACTTTACATGCTATGGGCCTGTGATCTAGTGTGCACATGTGCCGCACTAATGGTAGCTCTGAGGACACGTATCTTTGTATGCTAGGGGCCTGTGATCTAGTGTGCACATATGCCGCTCTAATGGTAGCTCTGAGGACACATAACTTTGTATGCTATGGGCCTGTGATCTAGTGTGCACATATGCCGCTCTAATGGTAGCTCTGAGGACACATAACTTTGTATGCTATGGGCCTGTGATCTAGTGTGCACATATGCCGCTCTAATGGTAGCTCTGAGGACACATAACTTTGTATGCTATGGGCCTGTGATCTAGTGTGCATATGTTCCGCACTAATGGTAGCTCAGAGGACACGTATCTTTGTATGCTACGGGCCTGGGATCTAGTGTGCACATATGCCGCACTAATGGTAGCTCCGAGGACACGTATCTTTGTATGCTACCGGCCTGTGATCTAGTGTGCACATATGCCGCACTAATGGTAGCTCTGAGGACACATACCTTTGTATGCATGGGCCTGTGATCTAGTGTGCACATATGCCACACTAATGGTATCTCCGAGGACATGTATCTTTGTTTTCTACGGGCCTGTGATCTAGTGCACATATGCCGCACTAATGGTATCTCTGAGGACATGTAACTTTGTATGCTAAGGGCCTGTGATCTAGTGTGCGCATATGCCGCACTAATGGTATCTCCGAGGACACGTATCTTTGTTTGCTACGGGCCTGTGATCTAGTGTGCACATATGCCACACTAATGGTAGCTCTGAGGACATGTAACTTTGTATGCTAAGGGCCTGTGATCTAGTGTGTGCATATGCCGCAATAATGGTATCTCCGAGGACACGTATCTTTGTTTGCTATGGGCCTGTGATCTAGTGCACAAATGCCGCACTAATGGTATTTCTGAGGACATGTATCTTTGTATGCTACGGGCCTGTGATCTAGTGTGCACATATGCCGCACTAATGGTATCTCCGAGGACATGTATCTTTGTTTGCTACGGGCCTGTGATCTAGTGCACATATGCCGCACTAATGGTAGCTCTGAGGACACGTATCTTTGTATGCTACGGGCCTGTGATCTAGTGCACATATGCCGCACTAATGGTAGCTCTGAGGACACGTATCTTTGTATGCTACGGGCCTGTTATCTAGTGCACATATGCCGCACTAATGGTAGCTCCGAGGACACGTATCTTTGTTTGCTACGGGCCTGTGATCTAGTGCACATATGCCGCACTAATGGTAGCTCTGAGGACACGTATCTTTGTATGCTACGGGAATGTGATCTAGTGCACATATGCCAAACTAATGGTAGCTCCGAGGACACGTATCTTTGTATGCTACGGGCCTGTGATCTAGTGTGCACATATGCCGCACTAATGGTATCTCCGAGGACATGTCTCTTTGTTTGCTACGGGCCTGTGATCTAGTGCACATATGCCGCACTAATGGTAGCTCTGAGGACACGTATCTTTGTATGCTACGGGCCTGTGATCTAGTGCACATATGCCGCACTAATGGTAGCTCTGAGGACACGTATCTTTGTATGCTACGGGCCTGTTATCTAGTGCACATATGCCGCACTAATGGTAGCTCCGAGGACACGTATCTTTGTTTGCTACGGGCCTGTGATCTAGTGCACATATGCCGCACTAATGGTAGCTCTGAGGACACGTATCTTTGTATGCTACGGGAATGTGATCTAGTGCACATATGCCAAACTAATGGTAGCTCCGAGGACACGTATCTTTGTATGCTACGGGCCTGTGATCTAGTGTGCACATATGCCACGCTAATGGTAGCTCCGAGGACACGTATCTTTGTATGCTACGGGCCTGTGATCTGGTGTGCACATATGCCACACTAATGGTAGCTAGGAGGACATGTAACTTTGTATGCTACGGGCCTGTGATCTAGTGTGCACATATGCCACACTAATGGTAGCTCCGAGGACACGTATCTTTGTATGCTACGTGTTATGAGCCACGGCTGTGGCTCATTTCCATTTTTGCATTTTGGTTATGTATTTTATGTTATACTTCTGTTCATGTTCCCCGTGGGTGTCATGGGGTGCTCGGAGCTCACCCTTAAGCAGGGGATACTGTTATGAACCACAGGTAGTGGTTCATTCCTATTTTATGTTTATAAAGTTGTCCTCCATGCCAAAATTTCCTGTTGCTCTGTTTTAGAATACTCTTGTCTGCTGCCGCTGGTGAGTCTGTGTAATTGCAGCTTGTTCCCATGTGTTCAGCCTCACCTGGCTGCTAATTGCATCTTGTCAGTTTGGAGTCATGCAACAGGGCAGCTGCATGAGATTATTAATTAGGCCTCTCTGTTATATGCTGGCTGACTGCAATTCACAGACGCTGGTGATATTTCTGGGTATCCGGTCTGCTTGAGTTCTGAGCTTCCTGTGTCGATTCCTGAGTCAGTCCCTGTGTCGATTCCTATGTCTGATCCCGTGTCCTGCCGTGAGGCGTTCCTGTCCTGAGGTCCAGTGCCTTTGCCTGTGCCTGGTCAAGTTTCTGGCTTCTTGATGTCCACCGGTCTTTCGTTTGGGATTCTGCCTGTCCTCCAGTTCTAAGAGTCTGTGTCAGCAGCATTGGGAGTTCCTGTCCATTTGCCAGTATTCGTACCGGTTCCGTGAGTAGCGGCTCTGCCGCGTCCGTCGGCCTAGGCCGCTGTATTCCATTATTATTTCTGTCACTGGTGTTTTGCAGAGGGTTCTGCTTATGCTGTCACCGCCGGTACACAAAAGTATTGTGTGGGCGTGTGGTCAGCATTTCCTTTGTTGTTCTTTTCCTTTGGCGGCAAGCTGCACATACATTTAGTTTTAGGCTAGTTAGTAGCCCCTGGCTTTGGTTGTTTCAGTAAGAGGGCCCCTTGTTATCACCCTGTCTCGGTACACTCTTTGTCTCTCATTAAGACCTGAGGGGGCATCGAAGTTGGGCAGACGTAATCCGCCCTTCAAACGCGGCTGCCATGGGCTCAAGCAACCATAGTGCAAGCAAGCAAGAGTGTACTGACAGCACGGGCGAGACAACGGAGATAGGGCGCCAGGGGCTATTCCCTTTCCATTCCCCTTTCCCAGCATTACGTTCCAGTGCTCCGGTCCTTGCAATAAGATCTCCTCAGACCAGAGTGCTGGAATCATAACATTATCACCAGCCATACCACAAAAAAAGAAATAAAACTTTTTTCTTTTTTGGCCCAGTCCAGTATCTAGTCTAGATTCCAGTCTTGTCTAGAATTCAGTGTGCAGAATCCAATCCGGTGTTTAGAATCCAGTCCTGTCTAGAATTCAGTGTGCAGAATCCAGTCCGGTGTTAGAATCCAGTCCGGTGTTAGAATCCAGTCCGGTGTTTAGAATCCAGTCCGGTGTTTAAAAAAAAAAAAATTAGTCTTGTTTTGTCTAGTTTAAAAATTCAGTCTTGCCTTGTTTAGTCTTGCCTTGTCTAGTCTTGCCTTGTCTAGTCTTGCCTTGTTTAGTCTTGCCTTGTCTAGTCTTGCCTTGTCTTGTCTAGTTTTAAATCCTCCTATGTCTACTATGCAAGCCCTGCAGGCATCTCTCTCTGCCCTGAACTCTGCTTTCAGTGCTTTGAGACCAGAGCGACTAGAAGTTTTGCAGCAATCCTTAAAGCAACTGCAAAACCTTCTGACTAAAATCTTGCTCATCTTGCCAGAAGTCGTTGAGAGTACATCTATCTCTAAAGAGACTCTTGTTCACAGTATGGTGACAAGAGAATCCTCTGGTTTAATTGAAGAGAAAAGGTTTAAAAGTTTTCTGCGGCCCAGGCTCTCAGAAGAGGAGCGTCTGCGTCGCAGACACTTAAACTTATGCCTATATTGTGGGGGTTTAGGCCACTATCTGCAGACCTGTGAGTTGCGCAAGCCAAAGTGTGGTGACGAGTCTTGCCCTCTGGCCAAGTTGAGTCAGGATACAAGACCTACTCCTGTCTCTACTGTGGCAGAGGTACTTGTCACACAACCCACACTAAAAAGCTCTCTGTCCTATAATTGGGGTCCTTGGGCAAGGGAGCCCCATTATAGATTTAGGAATCAAAAGAATGTTTCTCTCCTCTCTTGAGGTTCCTGTTGAAGCAGAGTTGCAAGCCCCTGGAGTGGTGCCCGATGCCCAGGGTCCTGGAGTGGTGCCCGTTGCCCAGGGTCCTGGAGTGGTGCCCATTGCCCAGGGTCCTGGAGTGGTGCCCGTTGCCCAGGGTCCTGGAGTGGTGCCCGTTGCCCAGGGTGCTGGAGTGGTGCCCGTTGCCCAGGGTCCTGGAGTGGTGCCCGTTGCCCAGGTTCCTGGAGTGGTGCCCGTTGCCCAGGTTCCTGGAGTGGTGCCCGTTGCCCAGGTTCCTGGAGTGGTGCCCATTGCCCAGGGTCCTGGAGAGGTGCCCGATGCTCAGGATCTTGGTGCGGTACCCGATGCCCAGAGTGCTGGAGCGGTACCCGATGCCCAGAGTGCTGGAGCGGTACCCGATGCTCTAGCTTATAGAGGGACATCAAATATTTTAGCTCAGGTTTCCATACCAGAAGGGGTCTCAGAAGCTGTTACTCCAGGTAGGGACTTGAAGAGCGCAACCCCAGAAAGGGTATCTGAAACCATAGTTCTAGAAGGGAACCCGAGAAGCAAAACCCCAGAAGGGATCTTTGAAGTAATATCCCCAAGTGGGGTCTCGAGAGACGCAACCTCTAAGAAGGGTCTAGAGGTCGCTTCCCCAGGAAAGAACTTAAGAGGCGTAGCATTAGTGGAGGTGCTGAAGGTTATAGCTTCAGCAAAAGTCCCGGAAGTCATAGTCCCGGGAGAAGTTTCGATAATTATCGACTCAGAGAGGGAGGCCGATGGCTCGGTCCCAGTGGGGGAGGCCGACGGCTCGGTCCCAGTAAAAGAATCCGAGGTGCTGACCCCAGCGGGGTTCCCGGAGGCCACTGCCCCAGCGGGGTTCCCGGAAGTCACTGCCCCGGGTGGGGTTCAGAAAGTCACTGCCCCGGGTGGGGTTCAGAAAGTCACTGCCCCGGTGGGGTTCAGAAAGTCACTGCCACGGGTGGGGTTCAGAAAGTCACTGCCCCGGGTGGGGTTCAGAGAGTCTCAGCCTCGAGTAAGGTCAATAGTGACCAGGTCCTAGCAAAGCACTCCAGTCAGTCAGGTGGGAAGGAAACAGATCCTGACTCTGATATCTCAACATCCATAATCTTTGATGGGGACTTAGCCCAATTTCTTGCACTTTACAAACACTATTACATTATTATGTTGTCTAGACCATTTCTGGGCATCACTTCAGAGAACCTTGTGCTTTATCTGATTTATTCTTTTAGAGGAGAGCCTTTTGAGTGGGCGACCAGCCTGATGAAAGCTGAAGATCCCATTCTTCAGGATCCCCCAGCATTCAGTGATGCAATTATTAAAAGATATGGTTCCAAAGAAATTGGTTCAGGTTCCTCTAAGTCACCCGTCTTGTCTGCTGAGAGTCCACCAAATACTGTAAACTCGGCACAAGAGTCCCAGCCCGTTGTTTTGACAGCAGGATGTGCTTTTCTGACTTCTTCTTCTTCTAATAATAGTACTTTGCCAGAAAGTTCAGCTCCCAAGGGTAAGAAACCTGTCTCTGATTTGAACGCAGCCTTGCTGGGTGGTACCATCAGTTCAGACAATGTTTGGGGAATTACCTTGGTCAGACCTAAAGAGCTTTGTAAAAAGAAGAAGAAGAAGAAAAATAAATAATTTTTGACTCTTGCCTTGATATTAAAAAAAAAAAAAGATTTTTTTTTTCCTTATCTTGTGTCCAGTGGCCACCGTCAGGGGGAGGGCACTGTTACAAGCTGTGGTTGCAGCTTGTTTCTGTTTTCATGTCTGTTAGACCAGTGTGTCAGTTTTTTTTTTTTGTGTATCCCTTGTTTTGGATAGTCTGTATTTTGGGGTCCTTTGACCCCTCCTCAAGGGGGGGGGGTAATGTTATGAGCCACGGCTGTGGCTCATTTCCATTTTTGCATTTTGGTTATGTATTTTATGTTATACTTCTGTTCATGTTCCCCGTGGGTGTCATGGGGTGCTCGGAGCTCACCCTTAAGGAGGGGATACTGTTATGAACCACAGGTAGTGGTTCATTCCTATTTTATGTTTATAAAGTTGTCTTGCATGCCAAGATTTCCTGTTGCTCTGTTTTAGAATACTCTTGTCTGCTGCCGCTGGTGAGTCTGTGTAATTGCAGCTTGTTCCCATGTGTTCAGCCTCACCTGGCTGCTAATTGCATTTTGTCAGTTTGGAGTCATGCAACAGGGCAGCTGCATGAGATTATTAATTAGGCCTCTCTGTTATATGCTGGCTGACTGCAATTCACAGACGCTGGTGATATTTCTGGGTATCCGGTCTGCTTGAGTTCTGAGCTTGGTTCCTGCTAGTTCCTGAGCTTCCTGTGTCGATTCCTGAGTCAGTCCCTGTGTCGATTCCTATGTCTGATCCCGTGTCCTGCCGTGAGGCGTTCCTGTCCTGAGGTCCAGTGCCTTTGCCTGTGCCTGGTCAAGTTTCTGGCTTCTTGGTGTCCACCGGTCTTTCGTTTGGGATTCTGCCTGTCCTCCAGTTCTAAGAGTCTGTGTCAGCAGCATTGGGAGTTCCTGTCCATTTGCCAGTATTCGTACCGGTTCCGTGAGTAGCGGCTCTGCCGCGTCCGTCGGCCTAGGCCGCTGTATTCCATTATTATTTCTGTCACTGGTGTTTTGCAGAGGGTTCTGCTTATGCTGTCACCGCCGGTACACAAAAGTATTGTGTGGGCGTGTGGTCAGCATTTCCTTTGTTGTTCTTTTCCTTTGGCGGCAAGCTGCAAATACATTTAATTTTAGGCTAGTTAGTAGCCCCTGGCTTTGGTTGTTTCAGTAAGAGGGCCCCTTGTTATTACCCTGTCTCGGTACACTCTTTGTCTCTCATTAAGACCTGAGGGGGCATCGAAGTTGGGCAGACGTAATCCGCCCTTCAAACGCGGCTGCCATGGGCTCAAGCAACCATAGTCTCGCAAGAGTGTACTGACAGCACGGGCGAGACAATGGAGATAGGGCGCCAGGGGCTATTCCCTTTCCATTCCCCTTTCCCAGCATTACGTTCCAGTGCTCCGGTCCTTGCAATAAGATCTCCTCAGACCAGAGTGCTGGAATCATAACACTACGGGCCTTTGATCTAGTGTGTACATATGCCGCACTAATGGTAGCTCTGACAACACGTATGTTTGCATGCTACAGGCCTGTGATCTAGTGTGCACATATGCCACACTAATGGTAGCTCCAAGGACACATATCTTTGTATGCTATGGGCCTGTGATCTAGTGTGCACATATGTCGCTCTAATGGTAGCTCAGAGGACACGTATCTTTGTATGCTGCAGGCCTGTGATCTAGTGCACATATGCTGCACTAGTGGTAGCTCCGAGGACACGTATCTTTGTATGTCACGGGCCTTTGATCTAGTGTGCACATATTCCACACTAATGGTAGCTCCGAGGACCCGTATCCTTGTATGCTACGGGCCTTTGATCTAGTGTGTACATATGCCGCACTAATGGTAGCTCTGACAACACGTATGTTTGCATGCTACAGGCCTGTGATCTAGTGTGCACATATGCCACACTAATGGTAGCTCCAAGGACACATATCTTTGTATGCTATGGGCCTGTGATCTAGTGTGCACATATGCCGCACTAATGGTAGCTCAGAGGACACGTATCTTTGTATGCTGTGGGCCTGTGATGTAGTGTGCACATATGTTGCACTAATGGTAGCTCCAAGGACACATATCTTTGTATGCTACGAGCCTGTGATATAGTGTGCACATAAGCCAAACTAATGGTAGCTCCGAGGACATGTATCTTTGTATGCTATGGGCCTGTGATCTAGTGTGCACATATGCCGCACTAATGGTAGCTCTGAGGACACGTATCTTTGTATGCTATGGGCCTGTGATCTAGTGTGCACATGTGCCGCACTAATGGTAGCTCAGAGGAAACGTATCTTTGTATGCTATGGGCCTGTGATCTTTTGTGCACATATGCCGCACTAATGGTAGCTCTGAGGACACGTAACTTTGTATGCTATGGACCTGTGATCTAATGTGCACATATGCCGCACTAATGGTAGCTCCGAGGACACATATCTTTGTATGCTAAGGGCCTGTGATCTAGTGCACATATGCTGCACCAATGGTAGGTCAGAGGACACGTATCTTTGTATGCTATGGGCCTGTGATCTAATGTGCACATATGCTGCACTAATGGTAGCTCCGAGGACATGTAACTTTGTATGCTACGGGCCTGTGATCTAGTGTGCACATATGCCTCACTAATGGTAGCTCCGAGGACATGTAACTTTGTATGCTACGGGCCTGCAATCTAGGGGCCGATTCAGACCTGATTGCTAGGCTGCGTTTTCTCACAGCCTGCAATCAGATCTGAACTGTGCATGCGTATGCACCGCAATGCGCAGGCGCGACTGACTGCAGCAACAGGGATCACCAGTCAGCGATGGGATGGTGCGAAATTTCCGAGCAAACGGGCGATCGCAAGGAGATTGACAGGAAGATTGTGTTTGTGGGTGGCAAATGACCATTTTCTGGGAGTGTTTGCAAAAACGCAGGGGTGTCCAAGCATTTGCAGGGAGGGTTCCTGACGTCAATTTCCGGTCCCGGACAGGATGATGTGATTGCAGCAGGTGAGTAAGTCCTGCGTTGCGCAGAGACTGCACAAAATCAGTTTGTGCGGCTCTGCTACACATGCGTTCGCACACTTGCACATCTAAAATACACTCCCCCTGTAGGCGGCGACTATCTGATCGCAGCAGTGCAAAAATCGCTTGCTAGCGATCAGATCTGAATGACCCCCCTAATGTGCACATATACTGCAGTAATTGTAGCTCAGGGGACATGTAGCTTTGTATGCTACGGGCCTGTGATCTAGTGCGCGCATATGCTGCAGTAATGGTTGCTCCAAGGACATGTATCTTTTATGCTGCGGCCGCAGAAATGGTAGCTCCGCAAATATGCCGCAGAAATGGTAGCTCCGAGGAACGTATCTTTGTACATTGCTCTATGGAGCTGCATATAAAATGTGCGCTTTCCCCTTGTAATCGGGATGATTTGGTGCCAATGCAGGCGTTTGTACTCAGTAAGTACTCTGGCAGGTTATCGAAGGGTTACTCATATCTATACATTCTCAGTAAGACGGGGCATTATGTATTGGGCACACATGGCATTATATCTCTGTAATTGCATTTGCTAATGAGACCTGACAGCGGCCATATAATTGCAGTAATGGTAAAGCTTGTGTTTCCCGGCTATGAAGCACCTGGGAGCTGCAGAATATATACAGTATACATTGCATTTCTCAGTATCATTAGCTACTGCCACATAAATCTTTTTATTTTAACCCCACAGAGTATTTGTTTCCGGCGTGTGAGAGACATAAGTTATATCCGTGCTCCCGGTATACAGCATTTTACCACCCCCTCCCTATATACATACTGTACGTTACATGTTACATGTAACCCCTCCCCAGCCCTGCCCCCCCCCCCCCCCCCCCTATTCCATGTCATTGCATTATGGAGACTAACGCTAATTGTATCACTGTATGCTGCACTTATTGAGTTATACAGTGACTCAGGGTCACATGTCCATATGTCCTGGGGAATGGGGGGTGGGGGTCTCTACCAGATGTGGGAACATCCTGCTTTTAATAGTTCCTCTTGGAGGGTTGTGTCTCCCGGAGGCTATGACCCTGCTGTGCTGTGAAATGATAGATGTAACCCAATCCGTGTCTCCCCATTGTACAGCAGTATACTGGGCACTGTGTACACAGGACGGCTGCATTGTATGGACATATGGTCCAGCAGCTCACCGCATATGGCGCAGAGGGACATGTAATGTATGTTATACAGAGACCATTCCCTGCATTCAGGCAAGTATCACGCACCTCCGCAGACTCAGGATCGCACAATAATCACTGTGACTGTGAGAGAGCAATTCAATTGTTTTACCGGGCGCTCAAAGTAATGGTCTCCCGTCGGAGCAATTCAGTTGTTGCTCTGATCGAGCGCTCCTCACTTTTCATGTGCCCAAAAAGACGGGCTGGTCTTTCGAAGGTCGATCAAATGTTTTCCCCCATGGCTACGGTTACACTAGTGAGTGCAAAATGGAGCAATTGAATTGCTGGTCCGTTCGAGCACCATTCTTCTGGCAGCCAGATAATCCGTGATGTAACTAATATGTATGAACGACAGGTTGTCCATTTTCCAGTGCTCTTAGCCATTATCAGATTTTCATTCCCACCAATCAGATCTGCCAGATAATCTTCCAGATAATTGTATAGTGCATGCTCATATTAAGTTACAAAATATACATCTTTCTCTGCACAACTGCAATATTTCATCGCCATGCGCTTTTCACAGCGCGCCCTGTTCTGTGGCCTCAGAACTTCTACTATTGCTGTAAACCCCTCTGATTACTTTTACCATTTACATGTTTCTTCCAAATTATGTCCTCAGAGCAAGGGGACATCCGGACTGTTTCATACCCTCACTCCGCACCGTGTCACCTCCCTACTGTCACCTCCTCCGCACCGTGCCACCTCCTCTATGTAACTTATGCCTCCATACCATGTCACCTCCAGTGCAGCATGTCGCCTCCTCCATGTAACCTCCTCTGCACCATGTCACCTCCTCTGCACCATGTCACCCCATCCATGTAACCTCCTCTGCACCATGTCGCCTCCTCTGCACCATGTCGCCTCCTCTGCACCATGTCGCCTCCTCTGCACCATGTCGTCTCCTCCATGTAACCTCTGCCTCTGTACCATGTCAATTCCTCCTCACCATGTCACCTCATCCATGTAACCTCCTCAGCACCATGTCGCCTCCTCAGCACCATGTCGCCTCCTCAGCACCATGTCGCCTCCTCTGCACCATGTCGTCTCCTCCAGGTAACCTCCTCCACATCATGTCACCTCATCCATGTAACCTCCTCTGCACCATGTCGCCTCCTCAGCACCATGTCGTCTCCTCCATGTAACCTCTGCCTCCGTACCATGTCAACTCCTCCTCACCATGTCACCTCATCCATGTAACCTCCTCTGCACCATGTCGCCTCCTCTGCACCATGTCGCCTCCTCTGCACCATGTCGCCTCCTCTGCACCATGTCGCCTCCTCAGCACCATGTCGCCTCCTCAGCACCATGTCGCCTCCTCAGCACCATGTCGCCTCCTCTGCACCATGTCGCCTCCTCAGCACCATGTCGTCTCCTCCAGGTAACCTCCTCCGCACCATGTCACCTCATCCATGTAACCTCCTCTGCACCATGTCGTCTCCTCCATGTAACCTTTGCCTCCGTACCATGTCAACTCCTCCTCACTATGTCACCTCATACATGTCACCTCCTCTGCACCATGTCACCTCCTCCATGTAACCTCCTCCGCACCATGTCACCTCCTCTGCACCATGTCGTCTCCTCCATGTAACCTCTGCCTCCCGTACCATGTCAACTCCTCCTCATTATGTCACCTCATCCATGTAACCTCCTCTGCACCATGTCACCTCCTCAGCACCATGTCGCCTCCTCCATGTAACCTCCTCCGCACCATGTCACCTCATCTATGTAACCTCCTCTGCACCATGGGGGTAATTCCAAGTTGATCGCAGCAGGAATTTTTTTAGCAGTTGGGCAAAACCATGTGCACTGCAGGGGAGGCAGATGTAACATGTGCAGAGAGAGTTAGATTTGGGTGGAGTGTGTTCAAACTGAAATCTAAATTGCAGTGCAAAAATAAAGCAGCCAGTATTTACCCTGCACAGAAACAAAATAACCCACCCAAATCTAACTCTCTCTGCACATGTTATATCTGTCCCACCTGCAGTGTACATGGTTTTGCCCAATTGCTAACAAACTTGCTGCTGCGATCAACTCAGAATTACCCCCCATGTCGCCTCCTCTGCACCATGTCGCCTCCTCTGCACCATGTCGCCTCCTCTGCACCATGTCGCCTCCTCCATGTAACCTCTGCCTCCGTACCATGTCAACTCCTCCTCACCATATCACCTCATCCATGTCGCCTCCTTTGCACCATGTCGCCTCCGCCTCCTTTGCACCATGTCGCCTCCTTTGCACCATGTCGCCTCCTTTGCACCATGTCGTCTCCTTTGCACCATGTCGTCTCCTCCATGTAACCTCCTCCGCATCATGTCGTCTCCTCCATGTAACCTCATCCATGTAACCTCCTCTGCATCATGTCGCCTCCTCTGCATCATGTCGCCTCCTCTGCATCATGTCGCCTCCTCTGCACCATGTCGTCTCCTCCATGTAACCTCCTCCGCACCATGTCACCTCATCCATGTAACCTCCTCAGCACCATGTTGCCTCCTCAGCACCATGTCGCCTCCTCAGCACCATGTCGCCTCCTCTGCACCATGTCGTCTCCTCCATGTAACCTCCTCCGCACCATGTCACCTCATCCATGTAACCTCCTCTGCACCATGTTGCCTCCTCAGTACCATGTCGCCTCCTCTGCACCATGTCGTCTCCTCCATGTAACCTCCTCCGCACCATGTCACCTCATCCATGTAACCTCCTCTGCACCATGTTGCCTCCTCAGTACCATGTTGTCTCCTCCATGTAACCGCTGCCTCCGTACCATGTCAACTCCTCACCATGTCACCTCATCCATGTAACCTCCTCTGCACCATATCGCCTCCTCAGCACCATATCGCCTCCTTTGCACCATGTCGTCTCCTCCATGTAACCTCCTCCGCACTGTCAAAGTCAGAAAAATGTCTTAGTGCACACTGCCATATTTGCACCGCACACTGGTCCGTGCTGCGCATGCGTACGCTCTCCCGTGGAAGCGCATACCCGCAATAGCGTGCACTCGCACGCGCAGTATGCGCATTTACGGTAGAGTTTATGTGATCGTAGCGTGCGACTCATTCGTTACAAAAGTTCACAATTAATGTAGTTTATAGATCATGTTCCCCTCAATAGTTTCTGTAAGTTTGGTTTAGATAGAATGTCCCTGAGCGGAGGAATCCCTCTTTGTATTGCACGAGGGGTCTAACAGGAGTCATACAGCAGTGTTTGATACCCATCGGAAGAGTATTTAATTAGCAATATTCCGGTGTTGGTTTGGAGCGTATTAATCGCTCGTGCGAATAGTTATGGACATAAGAAGTTTATGTCCATTTCTATGATTTGCACATACTCAGGTATGCGGCGGGAAACCCAGTTCCCCGCCCACCTGAGCTGTTGGAAATCAGCACAGCCCACCTGTATGAATCAACCTATGACCTTTGGTTACAGTACAGGGCCGAATTCCTGTGTCCAATAAACTGTAGGATTGTAGGGACTAGGAGATTGCATTGTGTGTGGGGCATAAATAGGCAGACCGACCACATCCAGCTCTCACTCTCTCATCAACGGTTATCTGCTGATAATCGGGAGCTGGATATCGAGGCGCAGGCGATCATACCCTTTGTGCGTAAGTTCTCTCCATAATCATTGTCTTTCTGCGAGCCAATCTCTCTCTCTCTCTCTCTATCTCTCTCTCTCCTCTTTTTCTCTTAAATACCTTATAGTATTATAGTATTGTATCGTATTGCATTTAGGTCAGTGTAGTATTGTCTTTTTGTATTTATTGTTTAGTTCTGTGGTTAGGAAGTCTCTGTTATATTGTAGTGTATCATATGTACTGTTATCCCCTTTTACAAGTATACTAGATATAATACAGATTATAGGCTTTGGAACCCTAAACCAGTATCAGTGTATTTACTATAGTGTTAAGTGTTCACTTGAGCGTCGGTGACGCTCAAACAGCTTTGTAGATAGTCAGGTTACACAAGGTTGCATTTACACCCTGTACTCACATTAAGGTATTCTGTGTGTTTCATCGGTATAAGGTTTAATATCAAGGTATAGTGTTGTGAGCGTCTGCACCGCTAGTGACCTCCTCGTGGTCTCTAGCGTATGCTACGTTACAGCGAATCTTTCCCCTAGACATAACCAATAACGTGTCCTGTGATCACTGGGCCGTGAGCGAACGTGACGCTTGAGCGTCTCGCCTACGGCTGAGCGATCGTTACGCAAATAGCGTATCATTACGGTATTTCTTAAGTAAACAGCGTACAGTGTTCTTAGCTTCATAAAGGGTTGATTATACGACAAAGGAATTTAGCATTGTCAATTGCGGGCTCGTCCGGTCCTTTTCACATCTGCACTAGGTAGACCAGCAGACATTATCCCCCAGCAAAAGGGTGGGAGGTTGTCTCGCAGTTGCTGACGGGATAAGCGTCTGCTTCGCTTAGACAAAGAGTGCTGAAGGAACCCGGTAACCGGAAGTAAGAACAAAACGCTTGTGTCTTTTAAAACTGTTTATTTTTCTTTTGTCTTGCGTACGCATACATTTATCTGCATTTCTTTTTCAAATTTCGTATATCACTATTCCTGTTTGCCAATTTTTTTTATAGTTGATAGAAAGTGCTAAAAAGAGATTTGCTGTTATTTAAAAGTAGAGGTAATAGTTAAAGTATAGAACAAACACACGGTTTGTCTGAGATACAAGGCAGTCAGTGTGGATTGCGGTAGATGATCAGGGATCATCTACATTGATAAATAAATATATTGTGTTACGGTGGATCCTTTGCATTGCGTACACGTGTCGCTAACAAAGACTAGCGTACGCAATCCAAAAGGCAGACGCACGCAGCGTACACTACGCAACGTAGCGTCTGGTTACGCCCACGTAGCTCAAGTTGTGATAAAGTTGAAGTAGCGCAAAAGCGATAAGTAGCGCAAAAGCGATAAGTAACGCAAAGGCGATAAGTAACGCACAGCGGTAGATAACGCGACGCGGTAAATAACGCAAATCTGTTTTTAGAAAATCTGAAATTTAGTTTAACAGATCCTGCTCCTAATTGGTAACACTTTTGGCCTGAAGACAATTTCTGCGCAGAAATAGATATAGAAACAAAGTGTACATGTGTTGAGTGAGTGTGTTTTGTATACAAAAGTTTATATAACTTTAAGGTGGAACCAAAAGGAAAGTCGGGTACTCGTTAAGGAACATACGTGTAAGTGACATATACGGTGGCCAGGGAGGCATCTCTGGTTAAATAATATTTGAGCATTAGAGTATAGCGGACCATAAGGTAACAAGACCAGGAGGTCATAAGGAACAAGACCAGGAGGTCGTAAGGTAAAAGGTCCGCTATAAAAGTCCAGTGGCACAACGCCTGGGGTGTTGGTGCAGAACCCATATAGGCCATACAAGCTCTGGTTGAAGGAATCGCAGCCGGAAACATCGATTCCATTGATCTTTCAGTACATGACAAGTAGTGCTCGTATACTGAACGATTGGACCACACGTAATTGTGTGCAGTAGTTAGTAATCTGACCTAAATACCATTAGAGTAAAGTGGTCACAAACGCTATTTGTACACTCTGACGTGATTTGTGTAATTTTTTATTTTTGGAAGGGAAGTTCGCTGGTCACTCAGGAACTATCTAACAACCCCAACTTTACTGGAAAGAGTAAGTGTCCTGCGGGTAACCCTCATATGTTCCAGTAAACTAAAGGTTCACAGGGGCCCTGGGTTGGGTACCACAGCTCTGGTTTACAGTGATTGCGGCACAGGCCAACGTGGGCGAGAAGTAAGTGGGGTACTTGATAAACCACCACCGCCGGCCTGCCCAAGGACATCTTGGTTTGTTTGTAAGGGTTCGCTGAAAACCTTGAGATAAAAGATCCAAGGAGGAATAAGCAACGCCTACAGATTATGGGGGCCATTTGTTCCGGTAGGGGGCGATCAACCCAGGTTCAGGTTGATTCGGAGGACCGACCAATTGGGTCGGCAAGATACATTATGTGTGAAAAATACGGTAGTCACACAGAGGTTTTATGTGATGAATGGGAGAGAATGACTGTACAAGACAGGGACAAGTTCCCAAGAATAGGTAGCTTCAGTCCAGAGGTGTTACAAAATTTAAGGAGGAGGATATGTCTCGTAAAATCAGCAAAGAGACGAATTCAGCATCATGATTATTTACAGTTATGGCACCAGGAAGGTGAGATACAGAGAGGTTTGGCTCTGGCGGCGGGATCTGGGGCAGTCAGGAAGTTGATTGCCACAGCTCCTCCTCCACCATACATTGCAGGAGAGAAGTTGATTGCGGAGAGAAACGCACAGGGTTGTAAAACACAAACTCTTAGTAACACTGTAAATGTTAATGATGTTAACCAAATAACTCATGCAAGTATTAACCCGTGCAAGATGTACCCTGTTTTGAACCTTCCTCAGGAGTGTGATCAAGAAGACGATTCAGCAACAATTTCAGCTCTCTCTCTTGCAGCCACCATAGCAGAGACCACAGTAGGCACAGCGACACCCACGAGATTAGTGAAAGCCCCTAGCGGAGGGATAGGTGAGGTCGTGTCAACGGGTAAGTACGGCACCATGCACTACACTGAAACAATTGTACCACAACAAGCTGTAGAATCTACACAGGAAGAGGCTGTTAGAATTGCTCCTGTAAGGGTAATAGCAGTTCCCAATGGAAAAACAGATGTGTCTGGAGCCACTCCCATAAGGAACATTGCCATGTATACTCCATTTTCCAGAATGGAATTAAGAACAATAGTGTCCGAATTTCCTGACCCCAGGAAGGACTTAGTTGCTAGCCAAAAATACATCAGGGATTTAGGAAACACTTTAGAGCCCAACAACAAGGATTGGCAGATACTGCTAAGAGCTTGTTTACCTTCAAATGTTGATGCAACTCAGTTTTTAGCCGATTGTGCATTGGATAAAGATGTACCGCTTACAGACGTGTACAATAAGGATAATGTAAAAAGGATAAATTTGCAGCTAAAGGAGTATTTCCCTGCCGTTGTTAAATGGAATAAAATATTTTCCATTAAGCAAAAGGAGTCCGAAACGGCAACAGAATATTTTCACCGGGCACTATTAGAAATGGCAAAGTACACTGGTATAGAAGACATAAAGACCAACCCAAACCATCGAGAAGTAGCAGTATCTGTACTGATGGATGGTTTGAAAGAAACACTAAAAGCTAGGGTACAGACCACGCAGCCATGTTGGCGAGGTCTGTCAGTGTCCACCTTGAGAGAGGCTGCTATTGATCACGACAGAAATATCACTAGGCACAGGGAGTCGCAAAGTGATAAGTTGATGTCCGTAAGTATACAGGCGCTGACCACAAGGCAGCCTGCGTATGTACCACCGAATCCTGTGGGTAAGGCAAGTGTAATAACATGTTTTTCTTGTAACAAACCAGGACATTTTGCACGAGACTGTAGAGTAAGAAATGTACAAAGATCTTTTCAACCCCCTAGACAACAACACCACACACGACATTGGGAGCAGGGTCCACAGAGGCGGAGTTTTGAGCCACATACAGGGGAAACAAAAAGATATCCCCCAAACAGAGATTGGCATGCCTCTGGTAGTTCCCAGCTAACTCCCTCACAAGTAGTTGCTGCCAGCGGGATTCAGGGAGGTCAGCATACCCAATAGGGGTGTGGCCATACCTGTAATCTGCAACCAGTTAAATTGATTGCCAGTCTTGGAAGCGAACCAGAGATTGCAATCAATGTAGCCGGTAAAACTTTAAACTTTCTTGTAGACACAGGGGCGGCCAAGTCAGTGATCAATTCGACAGTGGGCATGAGAACCACTGGTAGGACAGTTCCAGCCATAGGAGTAACAGGAGTAGTCCAGCACTACCCTGTTAGCAAACCAGCCGAGATTACAATAGGGCCTTTGCATACCAAGCATTCCTTTTTGCTGGCTGCATCGGCACCGACCAATCTCCTGGGAAGAGACTTACTATGTAAAATGGGTTGCGTCATTTATTGTACTCCTGAAGGTGTATTCTTGGACACCCCTGAGAATCACGCTCAGGAAGTACGAGACATGTTAGACTCCCCATCAAAATTAATGTCACATTCCATTATGACAAATAGGAATCCATCCCAAATAGAAGAGATGACATCTCAGATACCAGAGTCGCTTTGGACAAAAGATGGACAGGACACTGGATTAATGGCAAATGTAGCTCCAGTAGTAGTACAAGTAAAAGATGGTAGGATAGCTCCAAAAATCCCACAGTATCCTCTGAAGCCAGAGGTGGAGTTAGGAGTTTTCCCGGTAATAGAGCGCTTGCTACAACAGGGCATTCTAGTAAGAACGTCCAGCACAGCAAATAGTCCCATCTTCCCTGTTAAAAAGAGTGGGGGGAGGGGTTACAGGCTAGTGCAGGATCTAAGGGGGATTAACAAAATAGTCGAGAGTCAGTTCCCCGTAGTGCCTAATCCAGCTGTCATCCTAATGCAAATTCCTCCCACTGCCAAATTTTTCACTGTTATTGACCTCTGCTCCGCTTTCTTTTCGGTACCTCTGCACCCTGACAGCCAATATTTGTTTGCATTCACATACAGAGGAGTCCAATACACGTGGACTCGGTTACCCCAAGGTTTCATAGATAGTCCAAGTATATTTTCTCAGGCTTTGCATGATTGTTTACAGTCTTTCCAACCGGAAAGTGGATCAGTGTTGATACAGTACGTGGATGATCTACTACTGTGTTCTGATTCATTGGAGGCGTCCCTGAAGGATACGAAACAGCTCCTGTTTCATCTTTCAGACACAGGTCACAAGGTCTCCAAAGACAAGTTGCAATTATGCCAGACTAAGGTAAAATATTTGGGACACTGTCTAACACAAGGACTGAGACACCTGACCGCTGATAGAATCCAAGCCATTAGAGACATGACACTGCCACAAACCCAGCAACAGATCAGGACGTTTTTAGGAATGTGTGGGTATTGCCGTAATTGGATCCCAGGGTTTTCCATATTGGCGCTACCTTTGCAGGAAATGGTCTCTTCAAACAAACCTGATCGGATTTCGCATACAGACGAATCTGAAACAGCATTTGAGAGACTCAAACAGTGCCTAACGCAGGCACCAGCACTAGGTATGCCAGACTATGGGAAACCCTTTGAACTATACGGAACAGAAAGTGCTGGGTGCGCAGCAGGTGTACTAACACAAAAACACGGTGATGCCAGCAGGCCAATTGCATACTACAGCGCTCAGCTAGACACGGTAGCGCGGTCCCTCCCCACATGCTTGCGTAGCGTTGCGGCGATAGCATTGCTAGTGACGAAAAGCGAAGATGTCGTGCTAGGCCACAACCTCACAATCCATACACCGCATGCGGTATCTGCCTTATTGAATTCTGCCCAAACCAGACACGTCTCATCAGCCAGGTTTACGAGATGGGAATTAGCACTAATGGCCCCCGTAAACATCACCATAAGGAGATGCAGTGCATTAAACCCTGCAACATTTCTCCCAGGTGTGCCTGGACAGGCACAAAGGGTGGGAGGTGAGAGTGATGGGGAAGGAGGATTTAATGCAAAGGAAGATACACATGATTGTATGGAATATTTGACCCAAAATTTTACCGCAAGGCCTGACATCAGTGACAATCCACTAGAAGATGCAGAACTCACGTTCTACACGGACGGTAGTTGTCACAGACAGTCAGACTCGGGAGACTTGTGTACTGGATACGCAGTCGTAGATGACCAAGACACCATAGAAGCGGAACCGCTAGGCCCACCTCACTCAGCCCAGGTTGCTGAACTGGTCGCCCTAACCAGAGCATGTGAATTGGCTAAGGGTAAGTCTGCCAATATCTACACCGATTCTAGATACGCGTTCGGGGTAGTCCATGATTTCGGAGCCCTATGGCGGCTCAGAAATTTCATGACGGCAGCTGGCACACCGATAGCGCATGCAGCGTATATAAAAAGGCTTCTAACAGCGATACAGGAACCCGACAGAGTGGCTGTTATCAAATGTAAAGCACATACATATAGTCAAGACCCAGTATCCCTTGGTAACAGCCGAGCAGACGAAGCTGCAAAGCTTGCAGCTGCTACCCCCATACGGACAGACACCACACAACTGATGGTATTTAATACCATCAACACACAAAAGTTGTGTGAAATGCAGAATTTGTGTTCCACTCAGGAGAAGGCAGTCTGGAAGGCAAAGGGATATGGCCAGGAGTCCTCAGGGCTCTGGACGGATGGACATGGTAAACCAGTGGCCCCCAGGGCATACCTTCCGTGTCTGGCTGAAGCAGCTCACGGGCTGACTCATCTAGGCAAGGAGGGGATGTGCAAATTGGTAAGAGCATACTGGTGCGCCCCAGGATTCTCCTCTCATGCTAGTAAAAGAGCAATGTCATGCCTTACCTGTCTGAGAAAGAATATTGGAAAAGCAATACCAACAGAACCATCCCATATCCCACCTGCCGGCGGCCCTTTCCAAGTAATACAAATTGACTTCATTCAATTACCCCCATGTAGAAATTTGAAATATGTACTTGTTTGTATAGATGTTTTCTCGAATTGGGTCGAAGCTTTTCCAACAGCTACAAATACCGCTATGTTTACAGCTAAGAAAATTGTGCAGGAATTTGTATGTAGATATGGTATCCCTAGAATCATTGAAAGTGATAGGGGTACCCATTTTACAGGTGATGTCTTTCAAGGAATGTGTAAGTTGATGGGAATTGATAGTAAGCTGCACACTCCGTACCGTCCACAGGCGAGCGCGAAGGTCGAAAGAGTGAACAGCACTATTAAAAATAAATTGAGTAAAGTAATGGCAGAGACAGGATTGACGTGGCCAGAAGCTTTACCCATTGTTTTGTATAGCATCAGAACCACTCCCAGGTCCCCTCTTAATCTGTCCCCTTTTGAAATCTTGTTTGGTCGACAACCGCATGTCATGATTAACCCTCAGGATGATTTGAAATGTAACAATGAAGTAACTGTAAAGTACTTAATTAATATGAGTAAGCAGTTGAGGAATCAAAATGATAATCTGAAGTTGGTGATTCCTGATTTACCAGATAGTAATTGTCATGACATTGAACCTGGGGATTATGTAATGATACGAAATTTTCTACGCTCAGGTTGTCTTATTGATAGATGGGAAGGACCATACCAGGTCTTATTGACTAGCACCACAGCATTGAAGGTTGCTGAGAGAGAGACTTGGGTCCATTCATCCCACTGCAAGAAGGTTGCTGATCCAGAGAAGTCCCGTGATAAGGAACAGACGGTAGAGGTTGTATCACTAGAGTGTCTGTTCCAGGAGGACTGAGGCGGCACCTGAGCCTTGAAGACCGAAAGCAGCTGTCGACTCCCCTCTCCCTTTTATTGTTTTCTCCACTTCCCATCCCCTCTCCTTTAAAATTTCTTTCTCCCCCTTCTCATTCTTCTCTATTTCCTCCTCAAAGATGGACTTGCCCCAAGAGACTGTGATCCGGATTTTGATGTTAACCATGATGTTGACCAGAGCAGTCTGTTCCGGCGAGAGTACCATAGAGGTCGAAAGAGGTTCTGGAATGGGTTCCGATTATGATGATGGAGGCGTAGTTTTCCAAGATCAACCAAGCCAACAAGCAAAGGCGAGTATCAGAAAACGATCCGATAGAAGAAATTGTGATGGATTGTTAGCTGAGGAAAATTGTATCTGTAGGCTCTGTGATAATCTGGTTGAAGATGGATGCATAAAGAAATGTCAATCTAGTTTTAATATCCATATAGACCGGCATCCATTGAGTGACTATCACTCCTTAGTGGGTAACGTGTTAAACCAAACAGATTGTTGGGTATGCTCTCAAGTACCTCAGGGTCACAGTAAATCAGGGCTAGTACCATTTCCTTTAACGTTAGGGGAGGTACTTGAGCTAAGTGGTGGGAGACCGGTGGACCGGAGGTTTAACATCTCCAGCCCTCCTAGTTTGAAGCTCCACCAATACCATGTGGATAGGTCCCTCATATGTTTTAACATCTCCAATCCCAGAAAACCGGGAAATTGGGAAGTGTCATGGAGCAACCTTACCATGACCTTTTCACACAGAGCAGATAGAATGCCTACAGATACAGAGCTCGTACGCCACATAGCCAGTAGAGGAAAATCATTCCGGTATCGATATACCTTAGGAAATAGGATTACTAAAGTTGGAGAAGTATCACCAGGATACTGTGCACATATCGTACAAACTGATACGTGCATTAGACAGATGGAAGAATTAGGGTCAGGAGATTTCACCTGGAAGGTTTGTAACATGGTCATGTCCTTCTCCGTCCCTTATGTTCTCCCCGATGATGCATATTTCATATGCGGGAGAAAGGCGTACAAGTGGCTTGCCCCAAACTCTGAAGGATTGTGTTATATTGGAAAAGTATTGCCTGAAGTAATGACTGTTACACATGACAAAATGAAGGACATACACCGTGGTGCCCAAACTCCTTATACTCACACTCACTACGAGCACCTTGTTAAAAGACAACTGTCAGAAAGGTTAGAGCATCCGGCCTCTGATCTTATCCATGAATCCACCGGGATTCAGGTTCTGGTAGCGTTAGATTTCACTCGCACCGCTCGAGGTGTGATGAATTATAGATACATTTCCGCACTCGCCAATTTGTTAGATAATATCACTGAAATGTATGATGACACGTTTAGATACACTGGAAGAGAACTCCAAGCTTACAAAACAGAACTAGTTCAGCATAGGATGGTTCTTAATTATCTTACAGCAGTAACAGGCGGATATTGTGTTACATTGGCAACACAGTACGGCATAAAGTGTTGCACGTATATCACAAATAGCACCGAGGATCCGGTAGAGGTCATAGACCAAAAGATGGATGATATTCTCCAATTGAAGTGGGAATTTCGTCGAAAACACAATCTCACCCTTGCTGCTGTAGGTAATGAGCTGACTGGTTGGGTGTCATGGTTGAACCCGCGAAATTGGTTCTCCGGTTTGGGAGAGTGGGCTCAAGGAGTCATAATGGATGTTGGAAAGTTTCTCCTGTGTATCTTAGGTGTTGTTATATCTATTGGATTGATATTTAGATGCGGGCAGGCTTTGATGAGGTGCAAGCAAAGTACGAAAGTGATGAGCTTAAGGAGTGAGGAAACTGTAATTAACCTGGATTTGATTTATGACCCAATGCTAGAAACCATGACGTAATGATGTAATGAGTATACGGTCCGTCTTTCACCCATTTCTATGTTTTCCTCCGAGGTACAAAGACCCACGTAGACGAAGGATTTGATGAGCCAAGGGGCCGACAACGGAAAGATGGAAAGAAGAAGAGCAGACGACCTGATAAACAAGATTTTGATGGACAATGCCATGGGTACCCCAGTTTCCCTAGGAACTTTAAAATCACGCTAGCCCAACATTTTTTGTAAATCCATGGACGTTGTATGCTTTACTCACGATTTATGAGCAAAAGCACAAAGAAGAAGACTCCAATCAACCGACACCAATCAAGACCTCAATCGACGAACGTACATTACCCTGACATAGAATATCATTGCATTTTTCGTAAGTGTTCTTTATCTTCATCTCTGCAACCCTCAGGCAATAACACACATAGTCGATAGGGAATACAGGCACAGATAGCAGCAACCACATACCCCCCCCCAATTCATGTATCATCAACTAAAATGTGCATCCCCATTGTGTTACAACCACAGCCGAAATGAGCTCGGTAGAGTTTGACAGCCCATCCACAGACCTGTACCACAGGATAAGAAGGAATTCAAATGTATACTTCGCAATACCTCGAAGCTTGATTTACCACACGTACGGCACGATGATACATGACCCTCCAAACATGGACTCATACACACATGCTTCTGCTTTCTCACTAGGTCATACCCTCTTCACACCTTCTCCTCTCTCCTCCCCTACCCAACCATGGAAATCAATTAACCCCTGACTTACATTTTTCTCCTTAAATATTTTGTGGCAGTTATTATTGACTGCCAAAGGGTGGACTGTCAAAGTCAGAAAATGTCTTAGTGCACACTGCCATATTTGCACCGCACACTGGTCCGTGCTGCGCATGCGTACGCTCTCCCGTGGAAGCGCATACCCGCAATAGCGTGCACTCGCACGCGCAGTATGCGCATTTACGGTAGAGTTTATGTGATCGTAGCGTGCGACTCATTCGTTACAAAAGTTCACAATTAATGTAGTTTATAGATCATGTTCCCCTCAATAGTTTCTGTAAGTTTGGTTTAGATAGAATGTCCCTGAGCGGAGGAATCCCTCTTTGTATTGCACGAGGGGTCTAACAGGAGTCATACAGCAGTGTTTGATACCCATCGGAAGAGTATTTAATTAGCAATATTCCGGTGTTGGTTTGGAGCGTATTAATCGCTCGTGCGAATAGTTATGGACATAAGAAGTTTATGTCCATTTCTATGATTTGCACATACTCAGGTATGCGGCGGGAAACCCAGTTCCCCGCCCACCTGAGCTGTTGGAAATCAGCACAGCCCACCTGTATGAATCAACCTATGACCTTTGGTTACAGTACAGGGCCGAATTCCTGTGTCCAATAAACTGTAGGATTGTAGGGACTAGGAGATTGCATTGTGTGTGGGGCATAAATAGGCAGACCGACCACATCCAGCTCTCACTCTCTCATCAACGGTTATCTGCTGATAATCGGGAGCTGGATATCGAGGCGCAGGCGATCATACCCTTTGTGCGTAAGTTCTCTCCATAATCATTGTCTTTCTGCGAGCCAATCTCTCTCTCTCTCTCTCTATCTCTCTCTCTCCTCTTTTTCTCTTAAATACCTTATAGTATTATAGTATTGTATCGTATTGCATTTAGGTCAGTGTAGTATTGTCTTTTTGTATTTATTGTTTAGTTCTGTGGTTAGGAAGTCTCTGTTATATTGTAGTGTATCATATGTACTGTTATCCCCTTTTACAAGTATACTAGATATAATACAGATTATAGGCTTTGGAACCCTAAACCAGTATCAGTGTATTTACTATAGTGTTAAGTGTTCACTTGAGCGTCGGTGACGCTCAAACAGCTTTGTAGATAGTCAGGTTACACAAGGTTGCATTTACACCCTGTACTCACATTAAGGTATTCTGTGTGTTTCATCGGTATAAGGTTTAATATCAAGGTATAGTGTTGTGAGCGTCTGCACCGCTAGTGACCTCCTCGTGGTCTCTAGCGTATGCTACGTTACAGCGAATCTTTCCCCTAGACATAACCAATAACGTGTCCTGTGATCACTGGGCCGTGAGCGAACGTGACGCTTGAGCGTCTCGCCTACGGCTGAGCGATCGTTACGCAAATAGCGTATCATTACGGTATTTCTTAAGTAAACAGCGTACAGTGTTCTTAGCTTCATAAAGGGTTGATTATACGACAAAGGAATTTAGCATTGTCAGCACCATGTCACCTCATCCATGTAACCTCCTCAGCACCATGTCGCCTCCTCAGCACCATGTCGCCTTCTCTGCACCATGTCGTCTCCTCCATGTAACCTCCTCCGCACCATGTCACCTCATCCATGTAACCTCCTCTGCACCATGTTGCCTCCTCAGTACCATGTTGTCTCCTCCATGTAACCGCTGCCTCCGTACCATGTCAACTCCTCACCGTGTCACCTCATCCATGTAACCTCCTCGGCACCATGTCGCCTCCTCTGCACCATGTCGTCTCCTCCACGTAACCTCCTCTGCACCATGTCACCTCATCCATGTAACCTCCTCCGCACCATGTCACCTCATCCATGTCGCCTCCTCTGCACCATGTCGCCTCCTCTGCACCATGTCGTCTCCTCCATGTAACCTCTGCCTCCGTACCATGTCACCTCATCCATGTAACCTCCTCTGCACCATGTCACCTCCTCAGCACCATGTCGCCTCCTCCATGTAACCTCCTCCGCACCATGTCACCTCATCCATGTAACCTCCTCAGCACCATGTCGCCTCCTCAGCACCATGTCGCCTTCTCTGCACCATGTCGTCTCCTCCATGTAACCTCCTCCGCACCATGTCACCTCATCCATGTAACCTCCTCTGCACCATGTTGCCTCCTCAGTACCATGTTGTCTCCTCCATGTAACCGCTGCCTCCGTACCATGTCAACTCCTCACCGTGTCACCTCATCCATGTAACCTCCTCGGCACCATGTCGCCTCCTCTGCACCATGTCGTCTCCTCCACGTAACCTCCTCTGCACCATGTCACCTCATCCATGTAACCTCCTCCGCACCATGTCACCTCATCCATGTCGCCTCCTCTGCACCATGTCGCCTCCTCTGCACCATGTCGTCTCCTCCATGTAACCTCTGCCTCCGTACCATGTCACCTCATCCATGTAACCTCCTCTGCACCATGTCACCTCCTCAGCACCATGTCGCCTCCTCCATGTAACCTCCTCCGCACCATGTCACCTCATCTATGTAACCTCTGCCTCCGTACCATGTCACCTCCTCTGCACCATGGGGGTAATTCTGAGTTGATCGCAGCAGGAACTTTGTTAGCAGTTGGGCAAAACCATGTGCACTGCAGGGGGGCAGATGTAACATGTGCAGAGAGAGTTAGATTTGGGTGTGGTGTGTTCAATATGCAATCTAAATTGCAGTGTAAAAATAAAGTAGCCAGTATTTACCCTGCACAGAAATAAAATAACCCACCCAAATCTAACTCTCTCTGCAAATGTTATATCTGCCCCCCCCCCCTGCAGTGCACATGGTTTTGCCCAATTGCTAACAAACTTGCTGCTGCGATCAACTCAGAATTACCCCCTATGTCACCTCATCCATGTAACCTCCTCAGCACCATGTCGCCTCCTCCATGTAACCTCTGCCTCCATACCAGGTCACCTCATCTATGTAACCTCCTCAGCACCATGTCACCTCCTCCATGTAACCTCTGCCTCCATACCAGGTCACCTCATCTATGTAACCTCCTCAGCACCATGTCACCTCCTCCATGTAACCTCTGCCTCCATACCATGTCACCTCATCCATGTAACCTCCTCAGCACCATGTCACCTCCTCCATGTAACCTCTGCCTCCGTTCCATGTCACCTCCTCTGCACCATGTCACCTCATCCATGCAACCTCCTCGGCATCATGTTGCCTCCTCAGCACCATGTCGCCTCCTCCATGTAATCTCTGCCTCCATATTGTCAGGCTCCGGAGCCTTACCTCCGGCGGGTGCTCCCGCGGGTTTACCGTCCCGCTGGTTGGCGCGGCTGCGGCGGCAGGGAGCTGCTGGCGGCGGGTCCTCCTGGACGGATGTGCAGCTGCCAAGGGCCGAGGGTCTGGAGAGCCGGGCGCTGCGGCGGGGATCGCTGCGGTAAGGTCCTCTAGTGGTGACACAGTATAGTGTGTCAGAGACAGAAGCTGGCTAAAGCTGTGTGCTAACAGCTAAGTATGTCTCCTGTGCTGGGGGCAGCTATGTTGGAGACCAGAGTATTACCAATGAAGTTCCCAATCTGTATCCACCCAATCCTGCGTGTTCTCCCCTTACAAAAGGGGGCTGGCTCAGAGGGAGAGTGCCAGAGCTTCATGTTACCTCCTTGTGAAAGGTTCTCCAGCTCTGTGCTCCCGGGTTACTTCTGGTTCCCTGGTCCTGGTTGCTCTCATCCATCGGTTACCTAAACACTGCTGCAGTCCTGCTGTCTAAGTCCGTTGCCACTCGTGGAAGCGCTCATGGGGTCCCAGGTTGTAGAGGAGCTCCAGGTGCTAATGGCGGTTCCCGCAGACGTCTTAATTTCTTCAAAGTCCAAGTTCTTCAGTCTCGTCTTTCAATCACAAACCACAGTCTTCATTTCTTCAAAGTCCAAGTTCTTCAGCCTCATCTTTCAATCATAAAACACAGTCTTCAGTTCTTCTTTACCGGAGTTCTTCAGCTTCACTCTTTAAGTCATTTAACCATAGACTCTAATTCTTCCAGTTTCTTCTATTTCTCCATTATTCGTGTACAGCCTGATTATTCATTAAAATTACAGTTATCTTCCTACAAAGTCCTCCTTTTCTTTACGGACTCAGGCCAACGTTAACACTTAGTTTGGCTTCCACCCCATGAGGAGGAATTACATTCAGCCACCTCGTTTACTGTCCTCACAGGTAGCTGTCCCTTCAGCCAAAACTCGGTTGTCGGAACTCCAACATATCATGTCACCTCCTCTGCACCATGTCACCTCATCCATGTAACCTCCTCTGCACCATATCACCCCCTCTGCACCATGTCGCCTCATCCATGTAACCTCAGCACCATGTCACCTCAGCACCATGTCACCTCCTCTGCACCATATCGCCTCCTCAGCACCATGTCACCTCCTCCATGTAACCTCGTCTGCACCATATCGCCTCCTCAGCACCATGTCGCCTCCTCCATGTAACCTCCTCAGCACCATGTCGCCTCCTCCATGTAACCTCCTCAGCACCATGTCGTCTCCTTCATGTAACCTCTGCCTCCGTACCATGTGAACTCCTCCTCACTATGTCACCTCATCCATGTAACCTCCTCAGCACCATGTCGTTGCCTCCTCAGCACTATGTTGCCTCCTCTGCACCATGTCGCCTCCTTTGCACCATGTCGCCTCCTCAGCATCATGTCGTCTCCTCCATGTAACTTCTGCCTCCCTACCATGTCAACTCCTCCTCACCATGTCACCTTATCCATGTAACCTCCTCTGCACCATGTCGCCTCCTCAGCACCATGTCGTTTCCTCCATGTAACCTCTGCCTCCATACCATGTCACCCCCTCCTGACCATGTAACCTCCTCTGCACCATGTTGCCTCTAAAGCACCATGTCGTCTCCTCCATTTAACCTCTGCCTCCGTACCATGTCACCTACTTCTCACCATGTCACCTCATCCATGTCACCTCCTCCACCACGTCACCTCCTCCATGTAACCTCTGCCTCTGTACCATGTCACCTCATTCATGTAACCTCCTCTGCACCATGTCGCCTCCTCTGCACCATGCCGTCTCCTCCATGTAACCTCTGCCTCCGTACCATGTCACCTACTTCTCACCATGTCACCTCATCCATGTCACCTCCTCCATGTAACCTCTGCCTCTGTATCATGTCACCTCATTCATGTAACCTCCTCTGCATCATGTCGCCTCCTCAGCACCATGTCGCCTCCTCTGCACCATGCCGTCTCCTCCATGTAACCTCTGCCTCCGTACCATGTCAACTCCTCCTCAACATGTGTCAGTCGAAAAATATTGCAGAACACACAGCACGTACAAACTGCACACACATGCCCACTGCGCGTGCACTTGTTCTGCCGTGCGTGCACATGTCCGCAATTTGCGTATGGTCGCTCCCGCGATCCTGCGCATCGGCGCGTGGTATGGGTATTTACGGCAGGGTTTGTGTACGCATGGAGGGCCATCAAAACACATTACATATTTAATCCAAATAATGCACAATGTACACATAGTCTCCTTGAACCACATAAGAAAGTTATAGCTGTTTAAATGGTTGCAGAACAAAGGGATTCACCTTTACAGGATAAGAGGGGACAGACTAAGGTTATAAGGTGGTATTTGGTATCCAGCTGTAGGGTATTTTAAGGGTAACATTCTGGTATTGATCTGCGGAAGATCGCATGTTCCTGCAGATAGTTATGTGCAGAAGCAGAATATAGATATAAACTGTATTTACTGTATATTATGTATGCGGCGGGAATCCAGAGGAGACCACCCACAAGAGCAGTTGAGAAAGACATCGCCCACCTATTCAAATCGACCTATGATCTCTCCTGTACTGTAAAAGTGCATCCCTGTGTCCAATGGACAAAGGGATTACAGTATCCATTGTATTGCTTTTGGAAGAATTGTATAAATAAAGCCTGCTGCAGCCCGGCCCGGTACAAGACTCACAACGTTATCTATTTGATGATGGAGGACCGGACCGGGAAGCGCACGCGAATATACTCACGTATGTACATTGACCTGTAGCCATTATTCTGTTATATATTGTCTTGTATTGTAGTGTATAGTTTGTATTGTAAACCCCCTTTCAGAAATAATCCACTGTGGTGTCGGAACCCAGCGGTAAAATCACAATTGGTGTCGTGTCCTCATTGCCCTGCTAAGGTTTAAAGTGTATTATTATTATTGCATTGCATTGCTGTAGAAGGTTTAAAGTGTATCTCTGGGGGTGTACGCGCTGTGTGTACTTTGTACCCCCAGCGCGGTGTTTGTATGCAAAGTCCGTTCAGTGATACGGGACTCTGTACGCTAATAGCGTAAAAGGTGCGTAGAGTGTGAATTAAGTATAGCGGCCGCAACGGCTAAAGGTTTAAAGTATATTTACGGTGTGTTTAAGGTATAGCTTTATTCCTGTAAAGATGATCAGCATTATCACATGTCACCTCATCCATGTCGCCTCCTCTGCACCATGTCGCCTGCTCCATGTCGCCTCATGCCTTCATCTCATTTAAATAATCCTGTTCCACAATACACAACCTGGCGTGTGCAGATACTCTATACACCTATGAAACACCCTCAATCCACCCATCAGACAGATCTCTGGGATGCCACAGATGTCTCCATTGCAGCCCACAAATACATGTGTTATCATACCTCCCAACCATCTCATTGTTGGCTGAACAGTCCTCTTTTTCGGGCACTGTCCTGCAGTGTCCTGCGAGCGGGAGAGATTGGCAGAGCAGTGGTGAAAGGACGCAGTCAGCAGCTTGGGAAATGCTGTATCGTGATCTGTGATGTGCGACCATGACCCCAACATTATGGCGCCAAAGGCACGCACACTCCAAAGGCGTATTGGTTTCTAGACCTATGTGTGTGTGTGGTAGAGAATACAGGGGGTGGTGGTGGTGGTGGTGGTGGTGCACACAGCGGTGGAAGTCTCTTTGCACCAGAAGTTGTTGGAGAATGCCTAACCTTGTCTCGCTACGTGGTAGCTGCACCCTCCATACATTACATTCCGCTGCATGGCGGCACCCCCCCATACATTACATTCCGCTGCATGGCGGCACCCCCTCCATACATTACATTCCGCTGCATGGCGGCACCCTCCATACATTACATTCCGCTGCATGGCGGCACCCCCTCCATACATTACATTCCGCTGCATGGCGGCACCCTCCATACATTACATTCCGCTGCATGGCGGCACCCCCTCCATACATTACATTCCGCTGCATGGCAGCACCCTCCATACATTACATTCCGCTGCATGGCGGCACTCCCTCCATACATTACATTCCGCTGCATGGCGGCACTCCCTCCATACATTACATTCCGCTGCATGGCGGCACCCTCCATACATTACATTCCGCTGCATGACGGCACCCTCCAGACATTACATTCTGCTGCATGGCGGCACCCTCCATACATTACATTCCGCTGCTCTCCCTCCATACATTACATTCCGCTGCATGGCGGCACCCTCCATACATTACATTCCGCTGCATGGCGGTACTCCCTCCATACATTACATTCCGCTGCATGGCGGTACTCCCTCCATACATTACATTCTGCTGCATGGCGGCACCCTCCAGACATTACATTCTGCTGCATGGCGGCACCCTCCATACATTACATTCCGCTACATGGCGGCACCCTCCATACATTACATTCCGCTACATGGCACCCCCTCCATACATTACATTCTGCTGCATGGCGGCACTCCCTCCATACATTACATTCTGCTGCATGGCGGCACTCCCTCCAGACATTACATTCCGCTGCATGGCGGCCCCCTCCATACATTACATTCCGCTGCATGGCAGCACCCTCCATACATTACATTCCGCTGCATGGCGTCACCCTCCATACATTATATTCCGCTGCATGGCGGCACTCCCTCCATACATTACATTCTGCTGCATGGCGGCCCCCTCCATACATTACATTCCGCTGCATGGCGGCACCCTCCATACATTACATTCCGCTGCACTCCCTCCATACATTACATTCCGCTGCATGGCGGCACCCTCCATACATTACATTCCGCTGCATGGCGGCACCCTCCATACATTACATTCCGCTGCATGGCGGCACTCTCCAGACATTACATTCCGCTGCATGGCGGCACCCCCTCCATACATTACATTCTGCTGCATGGCGGCACTCCCTCCATACATTACATTCTGCTGCATGGCGGCACCCTCCATACATTACATTCCGCTGCACTCCCTCCATACATTACATTCCGCTGCATGGCGGCACCCTCCATACATTACATTCCGCTGCATGGCGGCACCCTCCATACATTACATTCCGCTGCATGGCGGCACTCTCCAGACATTACATTCCGCTGCATGGCGGCACCCCCTCCATACATTACATTCCGCTGCATGGCGGCACCCTCCATACATTACATTCCGCTGCATGGCGGCACTCTCCAGACATTACATTCCGCTGCATGGCGGCACCCCCTCCATACATTACATTCTGCTGCATGGCGGCACCCTCCATACATTACATTCCGCTGCAATGCGGCACTCCCTCCATACATTACATTCCGCTGCAATGCGGCACCCTCCATACATTACATTCCGCTGCAATGCGGCACCCTCCATACATTACATTCCGCTGCATGGCGGCACCCCCTCCATACATTACATTCTGCTGCATGGCGGCACCCTCCATACATTACATTCCGCTGCACTCCCTCCATACATTACATTCCGCTGCATGGCGGCACCCTCCATACATTACATTCCGCTGCATGGCGGCACCCTCCATACATTACATTCCGCTGCACTCCCTCCATACATTACATTCCGCTGCATGGCGGCACCCCCTCCATACATTACATTCCGCTGCATGGCGGCACCCTCCATACATTACATTCCGCTGCATGGCGGCACTCCCTCCATACATTACATTCTGCTGCATGGCGGCACCCTCCATACATTACATTCCGCTGCATGGCGGCACCCTCCATACATTACATTCCGCTGCACTCCCTCCATACATTACATTCCGCTGCATGGCGGCACCCTCCATACATTACATTCCGCTGCATGGCGGCACCCTCCATACATTACATTCCGCTGCATGGCGGCACCCCCTCCATACATTACATTCCGCTGCATGGCGGCACCCTCCATACATTACATTCCGCTGCATGGCGGCACTCTCCAGACATTACATTCCGCTGCATGGCGGCACCCCCTCCATACATTACATTCTGCTGCATGGCGGCACCCTCCATACATTACATTCCGCTGCATGGCGGCACCCTCCATACATTACATTCTGCTGCATGGCGGCACCCTCCATACATTACATTCCGCTGCAATGCGGCACTCCCTCCATACATTACATTCCGCTGCAATGCGGCACCCTCCATACATTACATTCCGCTGCAATGCGGCACTCTCCTCTTGTGGATATGGCACAGAATAATGTACAGCTGTCCAGGCCTACCACATGGGGCCACTTCCAGAATGTCTTCCAGGGCCACTATAAAAGCCCAGTTTGCCCCTCTGCCTGGTAATGGCAGGACCCCAGCCCTCTCTGCCCCACATATAGTAGGATCACGTCCATCCCCAGGATGTCTCTTACCACATTAGTGTCTTTTTCCAATGCCGTCTCCTGTGTCACATCGCTGTCACTCTCGGAATCTTCTCCCCTGCTGCAGTGTAATCTGATTAAGGCTCTGCAGCGATAGTGACAGGTGAAACTGCAGTCTACGAGAGGAAAGAGAGTGTCAGACATGGTGAGACAGCTACAGATGTTCCAGAAAGGAAAGATGAGACGTAACATAGACAGGCGTGTGTTTATAATTGCTGGATATAAGGTAAATGTGTCACACTGATACTCTGCAATATAACAGGACACTGATACACGGTAACACTCACCGAGACACTGATACACGGTAACACTCACCGAGACACTGATACACGGTAACACTCAGCGAGACACTGATACACGGTAACACTCAACGGGACACTGATACACGGTAACACTCAGCGAGACACTGATACCTGGTAACACTCAGCGAGACACTGATACACGGTAACACTCAGCGAGACACTGATACGCGGTAACACTCAGCGAGACACTGATACACGGTAACACTCAGCGAGACACTGATACACGGTAACACTCAGCGAGACACTGATACGCGGTAACACTCAGCGAGACACTGATACCTGGTAACACTCACCGAGACACTGATACACGGTAACACTCAGCGAGACACTGATACACGGTAACACTCAGCGAGACACTGATACACGGTAACACTCAGCGAGACACTGATACACGGTAACACTCAGCGAGACACTGATACCCGGTAACACTCAGCGAGACACTGATACACGGTAACACTCAGCGAGACACTGATACACGGTAACACTCAACGGGACACTTATACACGGTAACACTCAGCGAGACACTGATACCTGGTAACACTCACCGAGACACTGATACACGGTAACACTCAGCGAGACACTGATACACGGTAACACTCAGCGAGACACTGATACACGGTAACACTCAGCGAGACACTTATACACGGTAACACTCAGCGAGACACTGATACACGGTAACACTCAGCGAGACACTGATACCCGGTAACACTCAGCGAGACACTTATACACGGTAACACTCAGCGAGACACTGATACACGGTAACACTCAGCGAGACACTGATACACGGTAACACTCAGCGAGATACTGATACACGGTAACACTCACCGAGATACTGATACACGGTAACACTCAGCAAGACACTGATACACGGTAACACTCAGCGGGACACTGATACACGGTAACACTCAGCGAGACACTGATACACGGTAACACTCAGCGAGATACTGATATACGGTAACACTCAGCGAGACACTGATACGCGGTAACACTCAGCGAGACACTGATACACGGTAACACTCAGCGAGACACTGATACACGGTAACACTCAGCGAGATACTGATATACGGTAACACTCAGCGAGACACTTATACACGGTGACACTCAGCAGGACACTGATACACGGTAACACTCAGCGAGACACTGATATACGGTAACACTCAGCGAGATACTGATATACGGTAACACTCAGCGAGACACTGATACACGGTAACACTCAGCGAGATACTGATACACGGTAACACTCAGCGAGACACTGATACGCGGTAACACTCTGCGAGATACTGATACACGGTAACACTCAGCGAGATACTGATATACGGTAACACTCAGCGGGACACTGATACACGGTAACACTCAGCGGGACACTGATACACGGTAACACTCAGCAAGATACTGATATACGGTAACACTCAGCGAGACACTGATACACGGTAACACTCAGCGAGATACTGATATACGGTAACACTCAGCGAGACACTGATACACGGTAACACTCAGCGAGATACTGATATACGGTAACACTCAGCGGGACACTGATACACGGTAACACTCAGCGAGACACTGATACACGGTAACACTCAGCGAGACACTGATACACGGTAACACTCAGCGAGATACTGATATACGGTAACACTCAGCGAGACACTGATACACGGTAACACTCAGCGAGACACTGATACACGGTAACACTCAGCGAGATACTGATACACGGTAACACTCAGCGAGATACTGATATACGGTAACACTCAGCGGGACACTGATACACGGTAACACTCAGCGAGACACTGATACACGGTAACACTCAGCGAGATACTGATATACGGTAACACTCAGCGAGACACTGATACACGGTAACACTCAGCGGGACACTGATACACGGTAACACTCAGCGAGACATTGATACACAGTAACACTCAGCGAGACACTGATACACGGTAACACTCAGCGAGACACTGATACGCGGTAACACTCAGCGAGACACTGATACACGGTAACACTCAGCGAGACACTGATACACGGTAACACTCAGCGGGACACTGATACACGGTAACACTCAGCGAGACACTGATACACGGTAACACTCAGCGGGACACTGATACACGGTAATACTCAGCAAGACACTGATACCCGGTAACACTCAGCGAGACACTGATACACGATAACACTCAGCGGGACACTGATACCCGGTAACACTCAGCGGGACACTGATACACGGTAACACTCAGCGAGACACTGATACACGGTAACACTCAGCGAGACACTGATACACGGTAACACTCAGCGAGACACTGATACACGGTAACACTCAGCGAGACACTGATACACGGTAACACTCAGCGGGACACTGATACGCGGTAACACTCAGCGAGACACTGATACACGGTAACACTCAGCGGGACACTGATACCCGGTAACACTCAGCGGGACACTGATACCCGGTAACACTCAGCGGGACACTGATACACGGTAACACTCAGCGAGACACTGATACACGGTAACACTCAGCGAGACACTGATACACGATAACACTCAGCGGGACACTGATATACGGTAACACTCAGCGGGACACTGATACACGGTAACACTCAGCGAGACACTGATACACGGTAACACTCAGCGAGACACTGATACACGGTAACACTCAGCGAGACACTGATACACGGTAACACTCAGCGAGACACTGATACACTGTAACACTCAGCGAGACACTGATACACGGTAACACTCAGCAAGACACTGATACACTGTAACACTCAGCGAGACACTGATACACGGTAACACTCAGCGAGACACTGATACGCGGTAACACTCAGCGAGACACTGATACGCGGTAACACTCAGCGAGACACTGATACACGATAACACTCAGCGGGACACTGATACACAGTAACACTCAGCGAGACACTGATACACGGTAACACTCAGCGAGACACTGATACACGGTAACACTCAGCGAGACACTTATACACGGTAACACTCAGCGGGACACTGATACACGGTAACACTCATCGAGACACTGATACACGGTAACACTCAGCGAGACACTGATACGCGGTAACACTCAGCGAGACACTGATACACGATAACACTCAGCGGGACACTGATACGCGGTAACACTCAGCGAGACACTGATACGCGGTAACACTCAGCGAGACACTGATACACGGTAACACTCAGCGAGACACTGATACACGGTAACACTCAGCGGGACACTGATACGCGGTAACACTCAGCGAGACACTGATACGCGGTAACACTCAGCGAGACACTGATACGCGGTAACACTCAGCGAGACACTGATACGCGGTAACACTCAGCGAGACACTGATACACGGTAACACTCAGCGGGACACTGATACACGATAACACTCAGCGGGACACTGATACGCGGTAACACTCAGCGAGACACTGATACACGATAACACTCAGCGGGACACTGATACGCGGTAACACTCAGCGAGACACTGATACACGGTAACACTCAGCGAGACACTGATACACGGTAACACTCAGCGGGACACTGATACGCGGTAACACTCAGCGAGACACTGATACGCGGTAACACTCAGCGAGACACTGATACGCGGTAACACTCAGCGAGACACTGATACACGATAACACTCAGCGGGACACTGATACGCGGTAACACTCAGCGAGACACTGATACGCGGTAACACTCAGCGAGACACTGATACGCGGTAACACTCAGCGAGACACTGATACGCGATAACACTCAGCGGGACACTGATACACGGTAACACTCAGCGGGACACTGATACGCGGTAACACTCAGCGAGACACTGATACACGGTAACACTCAGCGAGACACTGATACACGGTAACACTCAGCGGGACACTGATACACGGTAACACTCAGCGGGACACTGATACGCGGTAACACTCAGCGAGACACTGATACGCGATAACACTCAGCGGGACACTGATACACGGTAACACTCAGCGGGACACTGATACGCGGTAACACTCAGCGAGACACTGATACACGGTAACACTCAGCGAGACACTGATACACGGTAACACTCAGCGAGACACTGATACACGGTAACACTCAGCGAGACACTGATACGCGGTAACACTCAGCGAGACACTGATACACGGTAACACTCAGCGAGACACTGATACACGGTAACACTCAGCGAGACACTGATACACGGTAACACTCAGCGAGACACTGATATACGGTAACACTCAGCGAGACACTGATACCCGGTAACACTCAGCGAGACACTGATACCCGGTAACACTCAGCGAGACACTGATACACGGTAACACTCAGCGAGACACTGATACACGGTAACACTCAGCGGGACCCTGATACCCGGTAACACTCAGCGAGACACTTATTTATTTATTTATTTTATTTATTAACAGTTTCTTATATAGCGCAGCATATTCCGTTGCGCTTTACAATTAGAATAACAGTAATAGAACAAAACTGGGTAAAAACAGACAGACATAGAGGTAGGAAGGCCCTGCTCACAAGCTTACAATCTATAGGGAAATAGGCATAGATACACAAGGATAGATGCTACCTATTGCATAATGGTCCACCAGATTGCTAGGTTCTTAATGGGTTGTATGATGATACCCCACAAAGTTATCCAAGTGTCAGGAGGGTGTGAGACTAAAGAAAGACAAGATATGTGATGTTATGAATACTCTACAGAGGATGTAATTAGATAGGGAAGCACTGAAGGTTATGTGGGTGGGTCTGGAATTTGATAGGCTTGTCTGAAGAGATGAGTTTTCAGGGAACATTTAAAGGTTTGGAGACTAGAGGCGAGTCTTATTGTGCATGGGAGGGCATTCCACAGAGTGGGTGAAGCCCGGATAAAGTCCTGTAATTTTGAGTGTGAACAAGTAATGCGTTTGGATGAGAGACGTAGATCTTGTGCAGAGCGGAGAGGTCGGGTAGGGAGATATTTTGAGATGAATGAAGAGATGTATGATGGTGCAGTTTGGGTAATAGCCTTGTATGTGAGTAAAAGTATTTTATATTTAATACGGTAGAATACCGGTAACCAATGGAGGGACTGACAGAGCGGATCTGCAGACGATGAACGTCTGGCAAGGAAGATTTGCCTCGCAGCTGCATTCAAAATGGATTGTAGTGGTGAGAGCCTATGTTTGGGAAGACCGGTCAGGAGACTATTACAATAATCAATGCGGGAGATAATGAGAGCATGGATTAGAGTTTTTGCTGTGTCTTGTGTAAGATAAGGGCGTATTTTGGATATGTTTCTTAGATGTATGTAACATGATCTTGAGACAGATTGAATGTGGGGAACAAAGGACAGGTCAGAGTCAAGAATGACACCTAGACAGCGAGGTTGTGGGGTAGGGGTGATTGCAGAGTTCTCAACAGTGATAGAGATATCAGGTTGGAAACTACTATTGGCCGGTGGAAATATAATTAATTCTGTTTTGGAAATAAAACACTTAGGGGTACATTTACTAAGCAGTGATAAGAGCGGAGAAGTGAGCCAGTGGAGAAGTTGCCCATGGCAACCAATCAGCACTGAAGTAACATCTATAATTTGCATACTATAAAATGATACAGAGCTGCTGATTGGTTGATGGGGAAATTTCTCCACTGGCTCACTTCTCCACTCATATCACTGCTTAGTAAATGTATCCCTTATACACGGTAACACTCAGCGGGACACTGATACCCGGTAACACTCAGCGGGACACTGATACACGGTAACACTCAGCGAGACACTGATACACGGTAACACTCAGCGGGACACTGATACACGGTAACACTCAGCGAGACACTGATACCCGGTAACACTCAGTGGGACACTGATACACGGTAACACTCAGCGAGACACTGATACACGGTAACACTCAGCGGGACACTGATACACGGTAACACTCAGCGAGACACTGATACACGGTAACACTCAGCGGGACACTGATACCCGGTAACACTCAGCGAGACACTGATACCCGGTAACACTCAGCGGGACACTGATACACGGTAACACTCAGCGAGACACTGATACACGGTAACACTCAGCGGGACACTGATACACGGTAACACTCAGCGAGACACTGATACACGGTAACACTCACGAGATACTGATACACAGTAACACTCAGCGGGACACTGATACACAGTAACACTCAGCGAGACACTGATACGCGGTAACACTCAGCGGGACACTGATACACGGTAACACTCACGAGATACTGATACACAGTAACACTCAGCGGGACACTGATACACGGTAACACTCACCGAGACACTGATACACGGTAACACTCAGCGAGACACTGATACACGGTAACACTCAGCGAGAAACTGATACCCGGTAACACTCAGCGAGACACTGATACACGGTAACACTCAGCGAGACACTGATACACGGTAACACTCAGCGAGACACTGATACACGGTAACACTCAGCGAGACACTGATACACGGTAACACTCAGCAGGACACTGATACACGGTAACACTCAGCGAGACACTGATACACGGTGACACTCACCGAGATACTGATACACGGTAACACTCAGCGGGACACTTATACACGGTAACACTCAGCAGGACACTGATACACGGTGACACTCAGCGAGACACTTATACACGGTAACACTCAGCGAGACACTGATACACGGTAACACTCAGCGAGACACTGATACACGGTAACACTCAGCGAGACACTGATACCCGGTAACACTCAGCGAGACACTGATACCCGGTAACACTCAGCGAGACACTGATACACGGTAACACTCAGCGGGACACTGATACACGGTAACACTCAGCGGGACACTGATACACGGTGACACTCAGCGAGACACTGATACACAGTAACACTCAGCGAGACACTGATACACGGTGACACTCAGCGATACACTGATACACGGTAACACTCAGCGAGACACTGATACACGGTAACACTCAGCGAGACACTGATATACGGTAACACTCAGCGATACACTGATACACGGTAACACTCAGCGAGACACTGATACACGGTGACACTCAGCGAGACACTGATACACGGTGACACTCAGCGAGACACTGATACACGGTAACACTCAGCGGGACACTGATACACGGTGACACTCAGCGAGACACTGATACACAGTAACACTCAGCGAGACACTGATACACGGTAACACTCAGCGGGACACTGATACACGGTAACACTCAGCGAGACACTGATACACGGTAACACTCAGCGAGACACTGATACACGGTGACACTCAGCAATACACTGATACACGGTAACACTCAGCGGGACACTGATACACGGTGACACTCAGCGAGACACTGATACACGGTAACACTCAGCGAGACACTGATACACGGTGACACTCAGCGATACACTGATACACGGTAACACTCAGCGAGACACTGATACACGGTAACACTCAGCGAGACACTGATACACGGTAACACTCAGCGGGACACTGATACACGGTAACACTCAGCGAGACACTGATACACGGTGACACTCAGCGAGACACTGATACACGGTAACACTCAGCGAGACACTGATACACGGTGACACTCAGCGATACACTGATACACGGTAACACTCAGCGAGACACTGATACACGGTAACACTCAGCGAGACACTGATACACGGTAACACTCAGCGTGTTTTTACTACTGAAGTAAAATGTATTTAGTTTCATTCAAATATTGATTCATTTTTTTCAGCTTTACAAGAAAACTAACAGATGTCTCCGGAAATGGAAGCGTGGAAGAAATAAACTTTGATTCACTGTAAGTAAGTGGAACAGCAATAGTGTAACGGAAATCAGCAACACTCCCACGTGTGGTCATTCCTGTGGTGGCCACAAGGTGGCGGTAGGTTACAGTGCACCATTTACTCACCATGGGGTTTATTTACTAATATTCGTGTTTTGTCCGTTTTAAAGGGTGTTTGAACTCGAATGGTATTGGGTGCATTTTACTGCAACTTTTTGAATCCTGATACGGTCATTCACTAAGCTGCCGAGTTTTGCACAATCGTTTTTTCCGATGTCGATGTGATTCGTAATATCAGGCAGTGTTTTACGGGAGTGATGAGTAAAACACTGCCTGAAAAAACACAAGGAAACCCGGCCGGATCTGTGAGATCCGTCCAGGGCTTTATTGTGTACCTTAAAAAGTTAATTAAAGTCTTTAAAATCCTGGAAAAAATTGCGTGGGGTCCCCCCTCCTAATCATAACCAGCCTCGGGCTCTTTGAGCCGATCTGTTATGCACACCAGTGCCTGCAGGAATGTACTGGTGTCTGAACAGAGAGGGATGCAAAACAAATGAACTCACAGACAGACTGGGAAATATGACATAACGTACACAGAAGGTGATAGGGTAACAAAACCAACACAGAGTGAACAGAGAAGCCCAGAGGCTAAGAAACTGGGTGTCTCCCTAGTATTAGAAATGCTCAGATGGAAAAAGCAAGATGTTGTGTTTTAATACGTAGAGAACCCGAAATGCTGTTGCTAAGGGCAACAGCAAAACCCTAAAGGGTTACCAACGGGTGTGGCAGTAAACTCCTTGGTCAGAGATGGAATAATAGACACAAGGAGAGTCTCCACAATCCTAATTCTCACTTGCAGGGCCCAGGTTCAGCTTACTGCCACTAAACTGACACATGGACGCCCTGCACAGTGAGAGAGGATTATGCAGGCAGGTCTGAAAGTACAGCCACATACCTGCTGGGTTCACAGAATAGCAAAAGAACCTCAGCAGGCTAAACGACTGACTCCAGTCTTACTGCTAGGTCTGGATTGGCAGAGTGTAGTACCAAATGCCCAGGCCTATTTGCAGTAAGCAATAACAAAATACAAAGCTACACAGTACTGGCTAACTTTCAGGAACTGACTAACCAACAAAGATTCAGCAGCATCTGCTTAATCTGAGAAGAGGCCTTATAAAGCAGGTGCTGTCCACGCCCCCCTCAGACCTCACAGACTGTGAGCACAAAAACCAGCACCGGATCCCATGCCTGTAACCACTGCACAGCAAAAGACCCGAACCGGAGTATCAGCTGCGCTCAGGTTACTCCGCTAGCACTTGTCTCCCGGTTGCCATGACGACGTGGCAGCACAGGACAGGAGACCCTAACAGTACCCCCCCTCTGACGAGGGGTCAAGGAACCCCTACCACCGGGTTTATCGGGGAACTGCGAGAAGAAAGAGCGTATCAGTCTGGGGGCATGAAGATCACAACTGCGCACCCACGACCGCTCCTCCGGGCCATACCCCTTCCAGTGCACCAAAAATGACAGCCGACCCCGAACCATCTTGGAGTCAAGAATCCTTTCAACAACAAACTCCCTCTGGCCACGTATCAGAAGAGGGGAAGGTCTTCCTCTGGAAGAAGGATTACTAATCGCCCGTTTTAAAAGGGAACAATGAAATGTTTTATTGATACCCAAAGAACGGGGCAGATCTAACTGAAATGCCACCGGATTGATAACCCTGGTGATCTTATAAGGGCCGATGAACCGGGGGCCTAACTTATGAGATGGCTGTTTCAACTTCAAATTCTTGGTAGACAACCAGACGAAGTCTCCTAATTTGAAGCTGCAGGGTCTTTTCCGCTTATCAAAAACCCTTTTGGTCACTAATGACACAGACACAAGGGCTTTCTTCACTTTCCTCCAAATACCTCTAAGGACCGAAACGACAGAGGAACCACCAGGCGTGGAGTCCAGGGGGTCAAAAGAATTGGCCTTAGGATGATGCCCATACACACAAAGGAAGGGAGAGATCCCTGTAGCAGAGTGAGCCGCGTTGTTATAGGCAAACTCCGCCACTGACAGATGAGCAACCCAGTCAGTCTGACACTTGGAGACATAACACCTGAGGAACTGCTCCAAGGTCTGGTTCACCCTTTCAGTCTGCCCATTAGACTGCGGATGGTAGCCTGACGACAAGCTGACAGAAATCTGGAGATCGGAACAAAATGCCCTCCAGAATTTGGCCACAAACTGGGATCCGCGGTCAGAGACCACATCAAGTGGCAACCCGTGGAGGCGCACAACATGCAGCATAAATAACTCAGACAGGCGTCTGGCCGATGGCAGCCCAACCAGTGGAACGAAGTGCGCCATCTTCGAAAACCTGTCAACGACAACCCAGATGGCTGTCATCCCAGAGGATTTGGGCAAGTCCACAACAAAATCCATTGAAATGTGGGTCCATGGCTTAGATGGAATAGAGAGTGGATGTAATGGGCCAACAGGAACCCTTCTAGGAGTCTTATTTCGGGCACAGATGTCACATGCCCGAACCCACTGATCCACATCCTTAGCCACCGAGGGCCACCACACCGCCCTAGATAGCAACTCCCGAGTTCTGGCAATACCCGGGTGACCTGCCGACTTCTTGGCATGGAATTCCAGGAACACTCGCTGTCTTAACCTAGGAGGCACAAACAAAAGACCTACCGGAAGGTCTGGAGGAGCCTGCTCCTGTGCTCTAAGGACTAATGACAAGAGGTCCTGGGTAATGCCCACTTTAATACATGATGGGGACACAATGGGCAACGGCTCCTCGGTGGTCTCCTGGATTGGAGCAAAACTCAGCGAGAGCGCATCAGCCTTGATGTTTTTTGACCCAGGGCGATATGTTATCAAAAAATTAAAGCGAGCAAAAAACAAAGCCCATCGTGCCTGCCTGGCATTGAGACGCTTCGCTGACTCTAAATATGCCAAATTCTTATGGTCGGTGAGAATTGAGACCACAAACTTAGCCCCCTCAAGCCAGTGTCTCCACTCCTCGAGTGCATCCTTAATAGCCAACAATTCCCGGTTACCCACGTCATAATTCATCTCGGCAGGCGAAAATTTACGGGAAAAGTAAGCACAGGGATGAAGGCGATTATCAGACACTCCCATCTGAGAGAGCACTGCCCCAATACCCATCTCAGAGGCATCCACCTCCACCACAAAAGGACGCTCTGGATCTGGGTGTCGCAGCACCTTGGCCGAGACAAATGCCCTTTTGAGACGGGCAAAAGCCGCTTTGGCCTCACGAGACCAGTGAGCAACATCCGCCCCTTTCTTAGTGAGTGCCACCAAGGGCGCCACTATAGACGAAAATCCAGGGATAAATCGTCTATAAAAATTTGCAAAGCCCAGGAAACGCTGAAGCGCCTTCAAACTAGTGGGCTGCACCCAATCCAGGACTGCCTGTACCTTGGAACCCTCCATTTGGAAACCTTCTGGGGAGATAATATATCCTAGAAATGCGATTTGCTGAACTTCAAATTCGCACTTCTCCAGCTTCGCCCCAAGCCGGTGGTCTCTGAGTTTCTGGAGGACTAAGCGTACATGCTTCCGATGTTCCTCCAGGGAATGGGAGAAGATTAGGATGTCATCTAAGTATACAACTAAGAATCTATCCAAATATTCCCTGAGCACATCGTTCATGAAATCCTGGAAGACTGCCGGGGCATTACAGAGCCCAAAAGGCATCACCAAATATTCATAATGCCCTGAGTGGGTATTAAAGGCAGTCTTCCATTCATCCCCCTCTCTTATTCGGATTAGATTGTACGCACCGCGTAGGTCAATCTTAGAAAAAATGGTGGCAGTACGAAGCTGGTCAAACAAGACCGAAATGAGAGGCAGTGGGTATGAGTTTTTAATCGTGATACGGTTCAATTCCCTGAAGTCGATGCAGGGTCGCAATGAACCGTCCTTTTTACCCACGAAGAAGAACCCCGACCCAACTGGAGACTGTGAAGGTCTGATAAATCCTTTAGCCAAGTTCTCCTGAATGTACTCTGCCATAGCCTGAGTCTCAGGACGTGACAGGGAGTACAACCTGCTCTTGGGAAGCTTAGCATTCGGCAACAAATCAATGGCACAGTCATAGGGGCGATGGGGAGGTAGTACCTCTGCAACTTTTTTGGAGAACACGTCCGCAAAATCTGCATAACACCCTGGCAATCCTGGCAAACTTAGCTGCGAGAGCCTGACTGGAAGGCTCAAGCAACTCCTGAAACAATCAGTACCCCAACTAAGAATCTCCCCAGAGACCCAGTCAAATTGAGGATTGTGGGCCCTTAACCAGGGTAACCCCAACACCAATGGGGCAAAAGTACAGACAGTCACATAAAAGGACAATTTTTCAGAGTGTGTGGCTCCAATAAACAAAGAAATCTGGCTAGTGCAAGAGGTAATTTTACCCTGGGATAATGGTTCCCCGTTTAACCCACAAATCTCAATTTCCGACGCCAAGGGTACTAAGGAAACAGAGTGTTTCAGGGCGAATTGGCGGTCCATAAAAACCCCGTCGGCCCCACTGTCCACAAAGGCCTCAGTCTTGACAGTTTGACCGAGGGTCTTCAAGGTCACCGGAATGATAAAAGTCTTCTTGGGAAATTCTGACTTCTGGCCTGACAGGATATTTCCCATCACCCTCAGGCCCTGAAGTTTTCCGGCTTTTCTGGGCATGATACTACCACATGACCCTTATTCCCACAGTACAAACACAACCCCTGCTGTCTCCTCCGCGTCTTCTCACGCGAGGAGAGGCGGGTAGCCCCAATCTGCATAGGCTCCTCGGAAAATTCCTCAGAGTCTGAGGTTCCCTTGGGAAAGAAGGAAACCTCGGTCTCCCTTTCAAGCCTACGCTCTCTCACCCGTCTATCCACCCGGATGGATAACTGCATGAGCTGATCCAAGCTATCAGGCAAGGGATATTGTACCAGTTGGTCTTTTATCTGGTTAGAAAGACCTCTTCGGTACTGGTGTCTCAGGGCTGGGTCATTCCACTGGGTATCATGGAACAACCTCCGAAACTCCGTACAGTAAACCTCAACTGGCCTTCGCCCTTGCTTAAGGATCGAAATCTGAGCCTCGGCTGAGGCCGTCTTGTCAGGGTCATCATACAACATGCCCAGTGCCGTAAAAAAAGCATCAACACTTTTAAGCGACGGACAGTCAGGCTGCAACCCATATGCCCAGACCTGTGGGTCTCCTTGTAGCAAGGAAATCACTATGCCCACCCGCTGAATCTCTGACCCAGAAGACTGAGGCCTAAGCTGGAAATATAACTTGCAGCTCTCCTTGAAACAAAAGAACTGCGAGCGATCTCCAGAAAAACGATCCGGAAGATTTACTTTCGGCTCCTTAACCCCTGAAGGTGCTGCTGCTGCGGGAGCTCCGCCAGCGGCCTGGGAGGTGTGCATTTTAATGGACAAATCATTAAATTGACGAGTCAGGACCTGCACCTGATCGACCACCTGTTGCAACGTATTTTGAGCGGTATGCTCCATATTCCCACAAAATTTCAACAGGAGTATTGGGCTGCTGAATATGTTATGCACACCAGTGCCTGCAGGAATGTACTGGTGTTTGAACTGTTATACACACCAGTGCCTGCAGGAATGTACTGGTGTCTGAACAGAGAGGGATGCAAAACAAATGAACTCACAGACAGACTGGGAAATATGACATAACGTACACAGAAGGTGATAGGGTAACAAAACCAACACAGAGTGAACAGAGAAGCCCAGAGGCTAAGAAACTGGGTGTCTCCCTAGTATTAGAAATGCTCAGATGGAAAAAGCAAGATGTTGTGTTTTAATACGTAGAGAACCCGAAATGCTGTTGCTAAGGGCAACAGCAAAACCCTAAAGGGTTACCAACGGGTGTGGCAGTAAACTCCTTGGTCAGAGATGGAATAATAGACACAAGGAGAGTCTCCACAATCCTAATTCTCACTTGCAGGGCCCAGGTTCAGCTTACTGCCACTAAACTGACACATGGACGCCCTGCACAGTGAGAGAGGATTATGCAGGCAGGTCTGAAAGTACAGCCACAAACCTGCTGGGTTCACAGAATAGCAAAAGAACCTCAGCAGGCGAAACGACTGACTCCAGTCTTACTGCTAGGTCTGGATTGGCAGAGTGTAGTACCAAATGCCCAGGCCTATTTGCAGTAAGCAATAACAAAATACAAAGCTACACAGTACTGGCTAACTTTCAGGAACTGACTAACCAACAAAGATTCAGCAGCATCTGCTTAATCTGAGAAGAGGCCTTATAAAGCAGGTGCTGTCCACGCCCCCCTCAGACCTCACAGACTGTGAGCACAAAAACCAGCACCGGATCCCATGCCTGTAACCACTGCACAGCAAAAGACCCGAACCGGAGTATCAGCTGCGCTCAGGTTACTCCGCTAGCACTTGTCTCCCGGTTGCCATGACGACGTGGCAGCACAGGACAGGAGACCCTAACACGATCCTGGTTGAAAAAATATGGGGCAAAAAATGACAGGGGTTCCCCCATATTTAATCAACCAGCACCGGGCTCTGCGCCTGGTCCTGGTTCCAAAAATACGGGGGACAAAAAGCGTAGGGGTCCCCCGTATTTCTGAAACCAGCACCGGGCTCCACTAGCTGGGGAGATAATGCCACAGCCGGGGGACACTTTGATATCGGTCCCTGCGGCCGTGCCATTAAAACCCCAACTAGTCACCCCTGGCCGGGGTACCCTGGAGGAGTGGGGACCCCTTCAATCAAGGGGTCCCCCCCCCTTCAGCCACCCAAGGGCCAGGGGTGAAGCCCGAGGCTGTCCCCCCCATCCAAGGGTGGCGGATGGGGGGCTGATAGCCTTTTTGAAAAAATGTGAATATTGTTTTTAGTAGCAGTAAAACAAGTCCCAGCAAGCCTCGTCCGCAAGCTGGTACTTGGAGAAACACAAGTACCAGCATGCGGTGGAAAACCGGGCCCGCTGGCACCTGTAGTAGTACTACTACTAAAAAAATAGCCCAATAAAAACAGCGGTGAGGTTACTTTCGGTCAACCGCTGACCACAAAGTTCCCACCATTGGTTACAATGGAGCGCATAGGCGCTACATTGTATCACTGCCGTGTGCTGCCTGACAGACACTACAGGAGCACACAGCCAATCAGGAGGGTGCCACAACGTGGCGCTCCCTGATTGGCTGAATGAACCCTCTTAGACAGGAGTCAGGGGGGGGGTCCTGGCAGTCGGGGAAAGGGGTCCAATGTGAAAACATGGGGCCCCTTTCAGTGCGTGGTCGGGTTTGCGTTTTTTTTTTTGACAAGTACGTGGATTATACAGAGAACAGAAGAGGACCGATCTACACTGGATTATGTGAGTATAATTTTTTCCACAGGTACCCCATGGATTCTACATGGAGAAGAGGACCGACCCTCGTGTGAACATAGGTAAGTATGTATGTTTGGAGGTGTGCATGTATGTAATAAACTTATACTTTCAAGGTGTGTGTCTCCTGTTTTTATTGGGGTATTTTTTTGTAGCAGTACCCGGTTTTCCACCGCATGCTGGTACTTGTGGTTCTCCAAGTACCAGCTTGCGGGAGAGGCTTGCTGGGACTTGTAGTACTGCTACTAAAAACAATATTCACACTTTCACACTTGGCTATCAGCCCCCCATCCGCCGCCCTTGGATGGGGGGGACAGCCTCGGGCTTCACCCCTGGCCCTTGGGTGGCTGGAGGGGGGGGACCCCTTGATTGAAGGGGTCCCCACTCCTCCAGGGTACCCCGGCCAGGGGTGACTAGTTGAGGTTTTAATGGCACGGCTGCAGGGACCGATATCAAAGTGTCCCCCGGCTGTGGCATTATCTCCCCAGCTAGTGGAGCCCGGTGCTGGTTTCAGAAATACGGGGGACCCCTACGCTTTTTGTCCCCCGTATTTTTGGAACCAGGACCAGGCGCAGAGCCCGGTGCTGGTTGATTAAATATGGGGGAACCCCTGTCATTTTTTGCCCCATATTTTTTCAACCAGGACCGGCTCAAAGAGCCCGAGGCTGGTTATGCTTAGGAGGGGGGACCCCACGCAATTTTTTTTTCTGATTTTACACTAAACAGACCCTTTCCCATAGATAACCATGCACAGATCTCACTGATCCGTGCATGGTTATCCAAACTCGACTGGAAAAAGCAGGTTTTTTTTTTTGCTGCTTTTTTTAGCGATTCGAAAAAAAACAAACCCGCACTTGAGCACTCAGAGACTAACACCCAAATACGAATGAATAGTGAATACCCGTATTCTATGAAATAACAGCAGCGTTAGATCGATGGTCTATTCATTCGTATTTCGGGACATTGTCATTCAAACCATTACGAATAGACCAGACACTGCCGAGATTGGTGCTTAGTAAATTCCCGGATTGGGACTTAGAAAAAAAAACACAAATCGACCAAACTCGGATTTTTAGTAAATACTGGCCCATGACTAAAGTCTGGAGAGAGTAATAAGTGTGATAGATGGAGCTGGTATTAGGCTGGCATTGCTGCGGGTACAGACATACGTGACACCACACATGGGAATGTACAGCCGGGAAAGTGGGTCACGCTGACTAATGCTGGATGTGAGGCCGTTTTGGCATGGTGACTACTGTAGCTTCTCCTCTGTATTTTCCTTACAGGGGAAGCTCCCACACCGAGTGGTATTCATGTGACCGGCGGTCACATGACCTCCACCAACATCCCGCCCCCTCACTATCCCAACGGTCGGCATGCCGACCTACAGGGACTATTTCCACTCGTGGGTGTCCCATAGAGTGGGAATAGAACCGGTGGCGACCGCAGGTTGACACCGAGCACGCAGCGTGGTGAGCACAGCGAGTTCGCAAGAGGCTTTGCTGAACTTGCACCCCCCCCTCCCGCCGGGTTCCCGGCGTCGGTATGCTGACCACACCCCCCACACGACACGTCACAGAAAGTGGCTTAAATCACATTCTTGGATTTATTTGCCTATTTCCAAACTGCTGAATCCATTAGCGGGAAATCATCCTAGAAGTCACTAGAAACATCCCCAAGTGACGGAATCCCGGCGCCCTGCGGTAATAAGTATCAGACAGGAGTAATCTATCAGCAAATCTGCATTGGAAATCCCGTTAGAGAGTGTATGAGTCTCACACGCTGGACTCCCAGGACTACCAGCCCCCGCTCCCCATCACTACCAGCCCCCGCTCCCCAGGACTACCAGCCCCCGCTCCCCGGGACTACCAGCCCCCGCTCCCCGGGACTACCAGCCCCCGCTCCCCAGGACTACCAGCCCCCACTCCCCAGGACTACCAGCCCCCACTCCCCAGGACTACCAGCCCCCCGCTCCCCAGGACTAGCCCCCACTCCCCGGGACTACCAGCCCCCGCTCCCAGGACTACCAGCCCCCGCTCCCCGGGACTACCAGCCCCCGCTCCCCAGTACTACCAGCCCCCGCTCCCCATCACTACCAGCCCCCGCTCCCCAGGGCTACCAGCCCCCGCTCCCCAGGACTACCAGCCCCCGCTCCCCGGGACTACCAGCCCCCGCTCCCCAGGACTACCAGCCCCCGCTCCCCGGGACTACCAGCCCCCGCTCCCCAGGACTACCAGCCCCCCAGCCCCCGCTCCCCAGGACTACAAGCCCCCGCTCCCAGGACTACCAGCCCCCGCTCCCCGGGACTACCAGCCCCCGCTCCCAGGACTACCAGCCCCCGCTCCCAGGACTACCAGCCCCCGCTCCCCATCACCACCAGGACTACCAGCCCCCGCTCCCCAGGACTGGACTACCAGCCCCCGCTCCCCAGGTCTACCAGCCCCCGCTCCCAGGACTACCAGCCCCCGCTCCCAGGACTACCAGCCCCCGCTCCCCAGGACTACCAGCCCCCACTCCCCAGGACTACCAGCCCCCGCTCCCCAGGACTACCTACCAGCCCCCGCTCCCCAGGACTACCAGCCCCCGCTCCCCAGGACTGGACTACCAGCCCCCGCTCCCCAGGTCTACCAGCCCCCGCTCCCAGGACTGCCAGCCCCCGCTCCCCAGGACTATCAGCCCCCACTCCCCAGGACTACCAGCCCCCGCTCCCCAGGACTACCTACCAGCCCCCGCTCCCCAGGACTACCAGCCCCCGCTCCCCAGGACTGGACTACCAGCCCCCGCTCCCCAGGTCTACCAGCCCCCGCTCCCCGGGACTACCAGCCCCCGCTCCCCGGGACTACCAGCCCCCGCTCCCCGGGACTACCAGCCCCCGCTCCCCGGGACTACCAGCCCCCGCTCCCCGGGACTACCAGCCCCCGCTCCCCAGGACTACCAGCCCCCGCTCCCAGGACTACCAGCCCCCGCTCCCCAGGACTACCAGTCCCCGCTCCCAGGACTACCAGCCCCCGCTCCCCCCGCTCCCAGGACTACCAGCCCCCGCTCCCCGGGACTACCAGCCCCCGCGCTCCCCAGGACTACCAGCCCCCGCTCCCCAGGACTACCAGCCCCCCCCCGCTCCCAGGACTACCCGACCCACTCCCCGAGACTACCAGCCCTCGCTCCCCAGGACTACCAGCCCCTACTCACCGGGACTACCAGCCCCCGCTCCCAGGACTACCAGCCCCCGCTCCCAGGACTACCAGCCCCCGCTCCCCAGGACTACCCGACCCACTCCCCGAGACTACCAGCCCCCACTCACCGGGACTACCAGTAGAGATGAGCGGGTTCGGTTTCTCTGAATCCGAACCCGCCAGAACTTCATGTTTTTTTTCACGGGTCCGAGCGACTCGGATCTTCCCGCCTTGCTCGGTTAACCCGAGCGCGCCCGAACGTCATCATGACGCTGTCGGATTCTCGCGAGGCTCGGATTCTATCGCGAGACTCGGATTCTATATAAGGAGCCGCGCGTCGCCGCCATTTTCACACGTGCATTGAGATTGATAGGGAGAGGACGTGGCTGGCGTCCTCTCCGTTTAGAATAGATTAGAGAGACACTTGATTTACTAATTTTGGGGAGCATTAGGAGTAGTCAGTACAGTGCAGAGTTTTGCTGATAGTGACCAGTGACCACCAGTTTTATTTATAATCCGTTCTCTGCCTGAAAAAAGCGATACACAGCACACAGTGACTCAGTCACATACCATATCTGTGTGCACTGCTCAGGCTCAGGCCAGTGTGCTGCATCATCTATTATCTATATATAAATAATATTATATATATCTGTCTGACTGCTCAGCTCACACAGCTTATAATTGTGGGGGAGACTGGGGAGCACTACTGCAGTGCCAGTTATAGGTTATAGCAGGAGCCAGGAGTACATAATATATTATATAGTGAGTGACCACCAGACACACAGTGCAGTTTATTTAATATATCCGTTCTCTGCCTGAAAAAAGCGATACACACAGTGACTCAGTCAGTCACATACCATATCTGTGTGCACTGCTCAGGCTCAGGCCAGTGTGCTGCATCATCTATATATATTATATATCTGTCTGACTGCTCAGCTCACACAGCTTATAATTGTGGGGGAGACTGGGGAGCACTACTGCAGTGCCAGTTATAGGTTATAGCAGGAGCCAGGAGTACATAATATTATATTAAAATTAAACAGTGCACACTTTTGCTGCAGGAGTGCCACTGCCAGTGTGACTAGTGACCAGTGACCTGACCACCAGTATATATAATATTAGTAGTATACTATCTCTTTATCAACCAGTCTATATTAGCAGCAGACACAGTACAGTGCGGTAGTTCACGGCTGTGGCTACCTCTGTGTCGGCACTCGGCAGCCCGTCCATAATTGTATATACCACCTAACCGTGGTTTTTTTTTCTTTCTTTATACATACATACTAGTTACGAGTATACTATCTCTTTATCAACCAGTCTATATATTAGCAGCAGACACAGTACAGTGCGGTAGTTCACGGCTGTGGCTACCTCTGTGTCGGCACTCGGCAGCCCGTCCATAATTGTATATACCACCTAACCGTGGTTTTTTTTTCTTTCTTTATACATACATACTAGTTACGAGTATACTATCTCTTTATCAACCAGTCTATATATTAGCAGCAGACACAGTACAGTGCGGTAGTTCACGGCTGTGGCTACCTCTGTGTCGGCACTCGGCAGCCCGTCCATAATTGTATATACCACCTAACCGTGGTTTTTTTTTCTTTCTTTATACATACATACTAGTTACGAGTATACTATCTCTTTATCAACCAGTCTATATATTAGCAGCAGACACAGTACAGTGCGGTAGTTCACGGCTGTGGCTACCTCTGTGTCGGCACTCGGCAGCCCGTCCATAATTGTATATACCACCTAACCGTGGTTTTTTTTTCTTTCTTTATACATACATACTAGTTACGAGTATACTATCTCTTTATCAACCAGTCTATATATTAGCAGCAGACACAGTACAGTGCGGTAGTTCACGGCTGTGGCTACCTCTGTGTCGGCACTCGGCAGCCCGTCCATAATTTATATACCACCTAACCGTGGTTTTTTTTTCTTTCTTTATACATACATACTAGTTACGAGTATACTATCTCTTTATCAACCAGTCTATATTAGCAGCAGACACAGTACAGTGCGGTAGTTCACGGCTGTGGCTACCTCTGTGTCGGCACTCGGCAGCCCGTCCATAATTGTATATACCACCTAACCGTGGTTTTTTTTTCTTTCTTTATACATACATACTAGTTACGAGTATACTATCTCTTTATCAACCAGTCTATATATTAGCAGCAGACACAGTACAGTGCGGTAGTTCACGGCTGTGGCTACCTCTGTGTCGGCACTCGGCAGCCCGTCCATAATTGTATATACCACCTAACCGTGGTTTTTTTTTCTTTCTTTATACATACATACTAGTTACGAGTATACTATCTCTTTATCAACCAGTCTATATATTAGCAGCAGACACAGTACAGTGCGGTAGTTCACGGCTGTGGCTACTTCTGTGTCGGCACTCGGCAGCCCGTCCATAATTGTATATACCACCTAACCGTGGTTTTTTTTTCTTTCTTTATACATACATACTAGTTACGAGTATACTATCTCTTTATCAACCAGTCTATATATTAGCAGCAGACACAGTACAGTGCGGTAGTTCACGGCTGTGGCTACCTCTGTGTCGGCACTCGGCAGCCCGTCCATAATTGTATATACCACCTAACCGTGGTTTTTTTTTCTTTCTTTATACATACATACTAGTTACGAGTATACTATCTCTTTATCAACCAGTCTATATTAGCAGCAGACACAGTACAGTGCGGTAGTTCACGGCTGTGGCTACCTCTGTGTCGGCACTCGGCAGCCCGTCCATAATTGTATATACCACCTAACCGTGGTTTTTTTTTCTTTCTTTATACATACATACTAGTTACGAGTATACTATCTCTTTATCAACCAGTCTATATATTAGCAGCAGACACAGTACAGTGCGGTAGTTCACGGCTGTGGCTACCTCTGTGTCGGCACTCGGCAGCCCGTCCATAATTGTATATACCACCTAACCGTGGTTTTTTTTTCTTTCTTTATACATACATACTAGTTACGAGTATACTATCTCTTTATCAACCAGTCTATATATTAGCAGCAGACACAGTACAGTGCGGTAGTTCACGGCTGTGGCTACCTCTGTGTCGGCACTCGGCAGCCCGTCCATAATTGTATACTAGTATCCAATCCATCCATCTCCATTGTTTACCTGAGGTGCCTTTTAGTTGTGCCTATTAAAATATGGAGAACAAAAATGTTGAGGTTCCAAAATTAGGGAAAGATCAAGATCCACTTCCACCTCGTGCTGAAGCTGCTGCCACTAGTCATGGCCGAGACGATGAAATGCCAGCAACGTCGTCTGCCAAGGCCGATGCCCAATGTCATAGTACAGAGCATGTCAAATCCAAAACACCAAATATCAGTAAAAAAAGGACTCCAAAACCTAAAATAAAATTGTCGGAGGAGAAGCGTAAACTTGCCAATATGCCATTTACCACACGGAGTGGCAAGGAACGGCTGAGGCCCTGGCCTATGTTCATGGCTAGTGGTTCAGCTTCACATGAGGATGGAAGCACTCAGCCTCTCGCTAGAAAAATGAAAAGACTCAAGCTGGCAAAAGCAGCACAGCAAAGAACTGTGCATTCTTCGAAATCAAAAATCCACAAGGAGAGTCCAATTGTGTCGGTTGCGATGCCTGACCTTCCCAACACTGGACGTGAAGAGCATGCGCCTTCCACCATTTGCACGCCCCCTGCAAGTGCTGGAAGGAGCACCCGCAGTCCAGTTCCTGATAGTCAGATTGAAGATGTCAGTGTTGAAGTACACCAGGATGAGGAGGATATGGGTGTTGCTGGCGCTGGGGAGGAAATTGACCAGGAGGATTCTGATGGTGAGGTGGTTTGTTTAAGTCAGGCACCCGGGGAGACACCTGTTGTCCGTGGGAGGAATATGGCCGTTGACATGCCTGGTGAAAATACCAAAAAAATCAGCTCTTCAGTGTGGAGGTATTTCACCAGAAATGCGGACAACAGGTGTCAAGCCGTGTGTTCCCTTTGTCAAGCTGTAATAAGTAGGGGTAAGGACGTTAACCACCTCGGAACATCCTCCCTTATACGTCACCTGCAGCGCATTCATAATAAGTCAGTGACAAGTTCAAAAACTTTGGGTGACAGCGGAAGCAGTCCACTGACCAGTAAATCCCTTCCTCTTGTAACCAAGCTCACGCAAACCACCCCACCAACTCCCTCAGTGTCAATTTCCTCCTTCCCCAGGAATGCCAATAGTCCTGCAGGCCATGTCACTGGCAATTCTGACGAGTCCTCTCCTGCCTGGGATTCCTCCGATGCATCCTTGCGTGTAACGCCTACTGCTGCTGGCGCTGCTGTTGTTGCCGCTGGGAGTCGATGGTCATCCCAGAGGGGAAGTCGTAAGCCCACTTGTACTACTTCCAGTAAGCAATTGACTGTTCAACAGTCCTTTGCGAGGAAGATGAAATATCACAGCAGTCATCCTACTGCAAAGCGGATAACTGAGTCCTTGACAACTATGTTGGTGTTAGACGTGCGTCCGGTATCCGCCGTTAGTTCACAGGGAACTAGACAATTTATTGAGGCAGTGTGCCCCCGTTACCAAATACCATCTAGGTTCCACTTCTCTAGGCAGGCGATACCGAGAATGTACACGGACGTCAGAAAAAGACTCACCAGTGTCCTAAAAAATGCAGTTGTACCCAATGTCCACTTAACCACGGACATGTGGACAAGTGGAGCAGGGCAGGGTCAGGACTATATGACTGTGACAGCCCACTGGGTAGATGTATGGACTCCCGCCGCAAGAACAGCAGCGGCGGCACCAGTAGCAGCATCTCGCAAACGCCAACTCTTTCCTAGGCAGGCTACGCTTTGTATCACCGCTTTCCAGAATACGCACACAGCTGAAAACCTCTTACGGCAACTGAGGAAGATCATCGCGGAATGGCTTACCCCAATTGGACTCTCCTGTGGATTTGTGGCATCGGACAACGCCAGCAATATTGTGTGTGCATTAAATATGGGCAAATTCCAGCACGTCCCATGTTTTGCACATACCTTGAATTTGGTGGTGCAGAATTTTTTAAAAAAACGACAGGGGCGTGCAAGAGATGCTGTCGGTGGCCAGAAAAATTGCGGGACACTTTCGGCGTACAGGCACCACGAACAGAAGACTGGAGCACCACCAAAAACTACTGAACCTGCCCTGCCATCATCTGAAGCAAGAAGTGGTAACGAGGTGGAATTCAACCCTCTATATGCTTCAGAGGTTGGAGGAGCAGCAAAAGGCCATTCAAGCCTATACAATTGAGCACGATATAGTAGGTGGAATGCACCTGTCTCAAGTGCAGTGGAGAATGATTTCAACGTTGTGCAAGGTTCTGATGCCCTTTGAACTTGCCACACGTGAAGTCAGTTCAGACACTGCCAGCCTGAGTCAGGTCATTCCCCTCATCAGGCTTTTGCAGAAGAAGCTGGAGGCATTGAAGAAGGAGCTAAAAGGGAGCGATTCCGCTAGGCATGTGGGACTTGTGGATGCAGCCCTTAATTCGCTTAACAAGGATTCACGGGTGGTCAATCTGTTGAAATCAGAGCACTACATTTTGGCCACCGTGCTCGATCCTAGATTTAAAGCCTACCTTGGATCTCTCTTTCCGGCAGACACAGGTCTGCTGGGGTTGAAAGACCTGCTGGTGACAAAATTGTCAAGTCAAGCGGAACGCGACCTGTCAACATCTCCTCCTTCACATTCTCCCGCAACTGGGGGTGCGAGGAAAAGGCTCAGAATTCCGAGCCCACCCGCTGGCGGTGATGCAGGGCAGTCTGGAGCGACTGCTGATGCTGACATCTGGTCCGGACTGAAGGACCTGACAACGATTACGGACATGTCGTCTACTGTCACTGCATATGATTCTCTCAACATTGATAGAATGGTGGAGGATTATATGAGTGACCGCATCCAAGTAGGCACGTCACACAGTCCGTACTTATACTGGCAGGAAAAAGAGGCAATTTGGAGGCCCTTGCACAAACTGGCTTTATTCTACCTAAGTTGCCCTCCCACAAGTGTGTACTCCGAAAGAGTGTTTAGTGCCGCCGCTCACCTTGTCAGCAATCGGCGTACGAGGTTACATCCAGAAAATGTGGAGAAGATGATGTTCATTAAAATGAATTATAATCAATTCCTCCGCGGAGACATTGACCAGCAGCAATTGCCTCCACAAAGTACACAGGGAGCTGAGATGGTGGATTCCAGTGGGGACGAATTGATAATCTGTGAGGAGGGGGATGTACACGGTGATATATCGGAGGGTGAAGATGAGGTGGACATCTTGCCTCTGTAGAGCCAGTTTGTGCAAGGAGAGATTAATTGCTTCTTTTTTGGGGGGGGTCCAAACCAACCCGTCATATCAGTCACAGTCGTGTGGCAGACCCTGTCACTGAAATGATGGGTTGGTTAAAGTGTGCATGTCCTGTTTTGTTTATACAACATAAGGGTGGGTGGGAGGGCCCAAGGACAATTCCATCTTGCACCTCTTTTTTCTTTTCTTTTTCTTTGCATCATGTGCTGATTGGGGAGGGTTTTTTGGAAGGGACATCCTGCGTGACACTGCAGTGCCACTCCTAGATGGGCCCGGTGTTTGTGTCGGCCACTAGGGTCGCTAATCTTACTCACACAGTCAGCTACCTCATTGCGCCTCTTTTTTTCTTTGCGTCATGTGCTGTTTGGGGAGGGTTTTTTGGAAGGGACATCCTGCGTGACACTGCAGTGCCACTCCTAGATGGGCCCGGTGTTTGTGTCGGCCACTAGGGTTGCTAATCTTACTCACACAGCTACCTCATTGCGCCTCTTTTTTTCTTTGCGTCATGTGCTGTTTGGGGAGGGTTTTTTGGAAGGGACATCCTGCGTGACACTGCAGTGCCACTCCTAGATGGGCCCGGTGTTTGTGTCGGCCACTAGGGTCGCTAATCTTACTCACACAGCTACCTCATTGCGCCTCTTTTTTTCTTTGCGTCATGTGCTGTTTGGGGAGGGTTTTTTGGAAGGGCCATCCTGCGTGACACTGCAGTGCCACTCCTAGATGGGCCCGGTGTTTGTGTCGGCCACTAGGGTCGCTAATCTTACTCACACAGCTACCTCATTGCGCCTCTTTTTTTCTTTGCGTCATGTGCTGTTTGGGGAGGGTTTTTTGGAAGGGACATCCTGCGTGACACTGCAGTGCCACTCCTAGATGGGCCCGGTGTTTGTGTCGGCCACTAGGGTCGCTTATCTTACTCACACAGCGACCTCGGTGCAAATTTTAGGACTAAAAATAATATTGTGAGGTGTGAGGTATTCAGAATAGACTGAAAATGAGTGTAAATTATGGTTTTTGAGGTTAATAATACTTTGGGATCAAAATGACCCCCAAATTCTATGATTTAAGCTGTTTTTTAGTGTTTTTTGAAAAAAACACCCGAATCCAAAACACACCCGAATCCGACAAAAAAAATTCGGTGAGGTTTTGCCAAAACGCGTTCGAACCCAAAACACGGCCGCGGAACCGAACCCAAAACCAAAACACAAAACCCGAAAAATTTCAGGCGCTCATCTCTAACTACCAGCCCCTACTCACCGGGACTACCCGACCCACTCCCCGAGACTACCAGCCCCCACTCACCGGGACTACCAGCCTGCGTTTCCCGGCACGCTCCCCCTAAGCGGCGGACAAACGCCGCTGGCCCGCCCCCTCCCACCCAGCAACCGCCTCTGCCTGTCAATTAAGCAGAGGGAATTGCTAGCCTAAGGCAGTCGTCGGCTGCCTGCCATGCGCCGGTACACTGTGGCGCCGGCGCATGCGCAGTTCAGACCCAATTGCTGCTGTGTGAAAACATACAGCAGCGATCGGGTCTGAATGACCCCCCACGTTCTCTCAGTGAAGCTTTGGTGTATCCCTCAGTAGAGGGAGCACTGGAGACCTTTCCTATTGGCCCCAGCGGCTGGGATGAAAGTTACCTCTAGGCCATAGGAGACGTCTTGAAGGCCGGTGCACTTTCCCACACAGGGGTTAGCGCAAACCTCAGGCTCTCTATAATGGTAAATTCACACCGGCTGTGAGAACATCACCTGCTCCCTCTATTGTTCTTATAGCACGATATATAGAACACCACCTGCTCCCTCTATTGTTCTTATAGCACGATATATAGAACATCACCTGCTCCCTCTATTGTTCTTATAGCACGATATATAGAACATCACCTGCTCCCTCTATTGTTCTTATAGCACGATATATAGAACATCACCTGCTCCCTCTATTGTTCTTATAGCACGATATATAGAACATCACCTGCTCCCTCTATTGTTCTTATAGCACGATATATAGAACATCACCTGCTCCCTCTATTGTTCTTATAGCACGATATATAGAACATCACCTGCTCCCTCTATTGTTCTTATAGCACGATATATAGAACATCACCTGCTCCCTCTATTGTTCTTATAGCGCGATATATAGAACATCACCTGCTCCCTCTATTGTTCTTATAGCGCGATATATAGAACATCACCTGCTCCCTCGATTGTTCTTATAGCACGATATATAGAACATCACCTGCTCCCTCTATTGTTCTTATAGCGCGATATATAGAACATCACCTGCTCCCTCTATTGTTCTTATAGCGCGATATATAGAACATCACCTGCTCCCTCTATTGTTCTTATAGCGCGATATATAGAACATCACCTGCTCCCTCTATTGTTCTTATAGCGCGATATATAGAACATCACCTGCTCCCTCTATTGTTCTTATAGCACGATATATAGAACATCACCTGCTCCCTCTATTGTTCTTATAGCGCGATATATAGAACATCACCTGCTCCCTCTATTGTTCTTATAGCACGATATATAGAACATCACCTGCTCCCTCTATTGTTCTTATAGCACGATATATAGAACATCACCTGCTCCCTCTATTGTTCTTATAGCACGATATATAGAACATCACCTGCTCCCTCTATTGTTCTTATAGCACGATATATAGAACATCACCTGCTCCCTCTATTGTTCTTATAGCACGATATATAGAACATCACCTGCTCCCTCTATTGTTCTTATAGCGCGATATATAGAACATCACCTGCTCCCTCTATTGTTCTTATAGCACGATATATAGAACATCACCTGCTCCCTCTATTGTTCTTATAGCGCGATATATAGAACATCACCTGCTCCCTCGATTGTTCTTATAGCACGATATATAGAACATCACCTGCTCCCTCTATTGTTCTTATAGCACGATATATAGAACATCACCTGCTCCCTCTATTGTTCTTATAGCACGATATATAGAACATCACCTGCTCCCTCTATTGTTCTTATAGCACGATATATAGAACATCACCTGCTCCCTCTATTGTTCTTATAGCGCGATATATAGAACATCACCTGCTCCCTCTATTGTTCTTATAGCACGATATATAGAACATCACCTGCTCCCTATATTGTTCTTATAGCACGATATATAGAACATCACCTGCTCCCTATATTGTTCTTATAGCACGATATATAGAACATCACCTGCTCCCTCTATTGTTCTTATAGCACGATATATAGAACATCACCTGCTCCCTCTATTGTTCTTATAGCACGATATATAGAGCGGACTGCACTAAATTCTATCATTTTATAAATGTTTCCACAATGGTCCACTCAGTGCTCAGGACAGCACATTATAATTCCCACTGCAGCCTCTAGATGGCGCTGCCTCCCTGCAGGAAGTGAGTGTGTGAATAGTCAGCTTGTAGCGTTAGAGATGAAGGGTTAAGGCCCCATCCACTAGTCCGATTGTCCCCATCCACTAGTCCGATTGTCCCCATCCACTAGTCCGATTGTCCCCATCCACTAGTCCGATTTGTCCCCATACACTAGTCCCATTTGTGCACTTTTCTTCAGATTTCGACGCATCTGACCGAAAAATCTGAAGAAAAGTGTCACATTGGATGGCTCCTCCGATCCGATGCGCAGTCCCGTGTCAGATATGTCTGAACTACAGATCTCTGTGGCTGCCCCAACTATTTATCAGAATCTGAAGAAATCAGGTGCACATCGGAGTGTTTATTTTACTTCAGATGTATCTGATCAGAGTCATCTGAAGCGTCACTTGACTCTCCCTGCCCACTCCCACCCACCACAGGACGCGGCGGCAGCAGCAGCATCAGATCAATCGCATGTAGCATGTGTGCATCAGATATATCTGAAGTGAATGTAGTGAAAATTAAAGCCAGGGTCCGATCCGATTCCCGGGAGAGATAAAGAGAGATCTGCTGCGATCTGCAGGTCAGACGAGTCTGAGTAGTGGATGGGGGTCCGTTAGATCATGACTATAAGATGTGTAGCGCGGTCATGTGCACAGCTCGCGCAGTATTTGCTGCTGCATGTACATAGCACTTGGCGAGGCAGATCAGGGAGATGTGCAGGTACAGGGCGCGGCAATGCCGGCTAACCATGTCCCAGTGCATGCTGGTAAGCGGAGTGCGTGTGCGCAGAGACCCGGACGCTGCACTCAGAACATTGCAGGGACGGCCTCCTTGACCCCTGACCCTGACTGTGGCGGGTGAGAAATCCACCTGATAGGATTGCATTTTGCAATGTGATCCTGGGCATCAAGACCCAGCCCAGCGATCCTTGATAAATCCCCCCCATAAGCCAGAAACTGCTCAGCCGGGGCCAGGAAATCTGCATTGGAAGACCCAGACTCTGGCCTCAGCGCTCCCAGAAACCGGAGCCCCCCCATTTACAGTAACGCTCTACGTGCATGTGCTGCCCACCCACCACCAGGTTTCTGTACGTCTCAGCATAGGTTCCCCTGTCTGTTATTACCCAGTCTTGTGTTATCACGGATTTGTAAAGCGGAATATGTTGGCGCTATATGAATAAAACGTAATAGACGGATATATGTCATTTGCGCAGGTTCACGTTCGCAAACACCTAAGTCAAAACAAACGTTTGCAATACAAATAATTCCCTTCTGGAGCGTCACCAAAGATGAGGGAAGTCTGCACTCTATACGGAGGTCATGTCTTCCATAGAACGCGGCGGCGGCAGCAGGGACCGGCGAATGGGCCAGAACCTGGAGACTCCTCCCATCTCCTCTCTGTAGTATAACACTACACCTCATTGTCTCATCTGTGTGCCTGGAATCCGGGGAATTCCTCCTGTATCCTCTGTATCCAATTACACCTCTCCCCCGCCCGCACCCGTACCTAGGTGATCTGTCAGCATATTAGTGTCCTGCACGCGTCTCGCCCCATTATCATTCCATCACCCGCACTGTTACCCTGCCCCCAGCCACCCCCACCCTCTGACCAGTGACATATACCAGGAATATTATACTGTAATATCTTACTTTCCCCCCTGGCATAGGATGTGATTTCCCAAGCACGCTCCAGTATGGATGCGTCATTTACTCATCTTCTCTCCTCCAATTCGCCAGCCACGATCCTTAGTACATGACGTGGGACACTACAGGCTCCTCCTACACCTGCCGCGGCAGAGCCCCCCCCCTTGCCCCAGGCTTGCTGAAGGATGAGAGTACAGGACAGCCCACAGTATCACCCCACCCAGCGCTGAGCACGTGAGGGCTTCCGTGTACTGAGCAGATATGATATTAATGGTGGGATGTACCAACCTGTTGCGGCACATCCTGCCACGCGCAGACACTAATCCCATGTATACTAACATATGCGATTAGTGTTGTGAGGGACAGATCTTGCGATTAGAGCCGTCCTTCGCAATGCGCGCCAATCCCTTCTGGGTATCGTCCCCGGGAGTCTGTCTGCGCATGCGCAGAGGGCCGCGGCGGCTACAGGGCATGGTGGGAGGGCTTTGATCGGATTCCTCACACAGCGCGACGTGGAAATAACAGCGCGACTTTGATAATAATAATTAACATATAACGAGATTCCTGAGAATAAATTCCAGATGTGCTGATCTAAGTTCCTTATTAACCAAAGTTGTGCTAATACAAATTAAGACCCAAATGTATTAAGCCTTAGAAAGTGATAAAGTGGAAACGGATAAAGAGTGATAAACTGCCAGCCAATCAGCTCATGACTGTCATGTTACAGGATGTGTTTGAATAATGACAGTTAGGAGCTGATTGGCTGCTACTTTATCACTCCATGGGGGGTAATTCCAAGTTGATCGCAGCAGGACATTTTTTAGCAGTTGGGCAAAACCATGTGCACTGCAGGGGCGGCAGATGTAACATGTGCAGAGAGAGTTAGATTTGGGTGTGGTGAGTTCAATCTGCAATCTAAATTGCAGTGTAAAAATAAAGCAGCCAGTATTTACCCTGCACAGAAACAAAATAACCCACCCAAATCTAACTCTCTCTGCACATGTTACATCTGCCCCACCTGCAGTGCACATGGTTTTGCCCAATTGCTATCAAAAATCCTGCTGCGATCAACTTGGAATTACCCCCCTTATGCGTCTCTCTCACCTCTATCGCTTTTTAAGGCTTAATACATTTGGAACAAGACAATACAAATAGAACAAATGGAGGTGCGGGTGTATTTTCTCCCCCGTGGTTCAGGTTCTCCTGCCGCAAGGAAAAAGTCTGCTGTGAATAGTGGAAATCACTCTCGTATAGCCCCCTCGTATGACGCGTTTCTCCGCCTCGTCACTCGGCACCTCCATTCACCACCAATGCTGTAAAACACTGGCAGAGCCAGCAGAGTGGACGAGGAGGCTAAATACGTGGAGATACAGGTACACTGTGTATGAGATTCAGACTACACAGTTGTTTAAATAAAGAATTGGCCAAAGGAAACAATTCCTTATACTGTATGATATAAAGGATCTAAAAGTGGAAATCCCCAAGGTGTATATTGCTACTTACCTGCTATAAATTCCCAAATCCGGGACATCAAATCAATAATTGGGAAATCATAAAGGGTGCCGGCACCTCATTTAGAGACTATTGTGATTTTTTATCATTCATTTGTTGAGAGGAATATTCCTTTTATAATACTATCCAAGTTTATTTCGGATGGCCTATTAAGATTATGGGATCAGTTATAAGTATGATTTAGGTATATATGGTGTACATCATGTTTTTCTATATTTTATATTTGATTTTATCAGTGGAATAAAAATCTTTTATGAATTTACAATTTATGCTGCTTATTGTAAGTATTGATATCTAATCCACAGTTCTAAAAATCCCAGCCGCGTCACCATTTGTTCTATTTGTATTGTCTTGTTCCATTGCAGGAGGTTTGTGCAAATACCTTCTTTTGGAGGCAGCGGCAGGGCATTTAGAAAAGTGGAATTACCACATATGGAAATAGAATAAAGTTTATTAGTAATATCATCAGCAGGTCAGCGCAATACCTTATTTTTGTGTATTTTGTTGTTAATACATTTGGGCCAAAGTACCTAATAAATGTAGAACTATCAGATTACACAAGGGGGTCATTCCGAGTTGATCGCTCGCTGGCTACTTTTAGCAACCGTGCAAACGCATAGTCGCCGCCCACTGGGGAGTGTATTTTCGCTTTGCAGAAGTGCGAACACTTGTGCAGCAGAGCGCCTGCAAAATCATTTTGTGCAAAACAAGACCAGCCCTGTAATTACTCTTCCTGTGCGTTGATTATAACGATGGAGGGACGGCTGTCACACACACACCCAGCGTTCGCCCAGCCACGCCTGTGTTTTTTCTGCCACGCCTGCGTTTTTCCTGACGGTCAGTTACCACCCAGAAACGCCCAACTTCATGTCAATCTTCCTGCGTTCGGCCGTGCGACTGAAAGCTTCGCTAGAACCTGTGCAAAACCACGATGCTCTTTGTACCCGTACGTCGCACGTGCACATTGCGGTGCATGTGCAGAAATGCTGATTTTTAGCTTGATCGCTGCGAACAACGGCAGCTAGCGATCAACTCAGAATGACCCCCCTAGGTGTTATAATAACAGCAGCCTGGGTCATAGCTGACACAACATGCCGACATCACACAGCAGAGATAAAGGAGTAACAGCAGACAGGAGAGAACAATTACAGCGTATGTAACAACCATCACCTATTATCAGGGTGAGAAGGAGGGAGACAGGAAAGGAACAGCTCAATACTGTGTTATCTCATAGGAGTCACAGTGGGGGTCATTCCGAGTTGATCGCTAGCTGAAAATGTTCGCTGTGCGGCGATGATGCAAAAAAACGGCACTGCTGCGCATGCGTATGCGGCGCAATGCGCACGCGCGTCGTACTATTACAACGAACGATGTAGTTTCACACAGGGTCTAGCGAAGCTTTTCAGTCGCACTGCTGGCCGCAGAGTGATTGACAGGAAGTGGGCGTTTCTGGGTGTCAACTGACCGTTTTCAGGGAGTGTTCGAGAAAACGCAGGCGTGCCAGGAAAAACGCAGGCGTGGCTGGGCGAACGCAGGGCGGGTTTGTGATGTCAAAACAGGAACTGAACAGTCTGAAGTCATCGCAAGCGCTGAGTAGGTATTGAGCTACTCAGAAACTGCACAAAAAAAGTTTGCCGCCGCTCTGCGATCCTTTCATTCGCACTTCTGCTAAGCTAAACTACAATCCCAGTGGGCGGTGGCATAGCGTTTGCACGGCTGCTACAAACTGCTAGCGAGCGAACAACTCGGAATGACCACCTAGATCCCGTATATATGACAATATAATAATAATGTGGCTGTCCAGGACTAGCATGCCGACATTTCATCACTGTCTACATGATGAATGTGGATATGGTCAGCGCCGACATGAAGACCATGTAGACATTCTATGTGGCCCTTTGTTGCCCATCCGAGGGGCAGCTTGTGCAAGGCGTTGGTCAGTGACTGTAGTGGCTGTCACCACACCTGGGCTTGATGCAGATGTCTCCGTCAGTCTCACCGGTAGGTTCTCCCATTATCAGGGAGGCAGAGCACTATGCGCCCGTCCTCCTGTCTCTGTAATCAGCTCTAAGCTCATATGTTGCACCTTTCCTGCCGGTAACCGGTCATTCCTGAGCACTCTGTTACATTCAGGGTTCTCTCATTTCCACCCACTTCCTCTATAACCAGTAATATCGAGTCAGAGCTGCACCCATACAGTACCCGCATCGCCCGATATCCAGATCTGGATTACTTCTGCCAGGGCCGAGTACAGGTATACGCCCTAAACCCCTGGGCACCTGCGTAGTGTTCCATGCTGAGATATACATGGCTCATGGTGTAGGAGATATTATATAACGCCCTAGACCCCTGGGCACCTGCGTAGTGTTCCATTCTGAGATATACATGGCTCATGGTGTAGGAGATATTATATAACGCCCTAAACCCCTGGGCACCTGCGTAGTGTTCCATGCTGGGATATACATGGCTCATGGTGTAGGAGATATTATATAACGCCCTAGACCCCTGGGCACCTGCGTAGTGTTCCATGCTGGGATATACATGGCTCATGGTGTAGGAGATATTATATAACGCCCTAGACCCCTGGGCACCTGCGTAGTGTTCCATGCTGGGATATACATGGCTCATGGTGTAGGAGATATTATATAACGCCCTAGACCCCTGGGCACCTGCGTAGTGTTCCATGCTGGGATATACATGGCTCATGGTGTAGGAGATATTATATAACGCCCTAGACCCCTGGGCACCTGCGTAGTGTTCCATGCTGAGATATACATGGCTCATGGTGTAGGAGATATTATATAACGCCCTAAACCCCTGGGCACCTGCGTTGTGTTCCATGCTGGGATATACATGGCTCATGGTGTAGGAGATATTATATAACGCCCTAGACCCCTGGGCACCTGCGTAGTGTTCCATGCTGGGATATACATGGCTCATGGTGTAGGAGATATTATATAACGCCCTAGACCCCTGGGCACCTGCGTAGTGTTCCATGCTGGGATATACATGGCTCATGGTGTAGGAGATATTATATAACGCCCTAGACCCCTGGGCACCTGCGTAGTGTTCCATGCTGGGATATACATGGCTCATGGTGTAGGAGATATTATATAACGCCCTAAACCCCTGGGCACCTGCGTAGTGTTCCATGCTGGGATATACATGGCTCATGGTGTAGGAGATATTATATAACGCCCTAGACCCCTGGGCACCTGCGTAGTGTTCCATGCTGGGATATACATGGCTCATGGTGTAGGAGATATTATATAACGCCCTAGACCCCTGGGCACCTGCGTAGTGTTCCATGCTGGGATATACATGGCTCATGGTGTAGGAGATATTATATAACGCCCTAGACCCCTGGGCACCTGCGTAGTGTTCCATGCTGGGATATACATGGCTCATGGTGTAGGAGATATTATATAACGCCCTAGACCCCTGGGCACCTGCGTAGTGTTCCATGCTGAGATATACATGGCTCATGGTGTAGGAGATATTATATAACGCCCTAAACCCCTGGGCACCTGCGTTGTGTTCCATGCTGGGATATACATGGCTCATGGTGTAGGAGATATTATATAACGCCCTAGACCCCTGGGCACCTGCGTAGTGTTCCATGCTGGGATATACATGGCTCATGGTGTAGGAGATATTATATAACGCCCTAGACCCCTGGGCACCTGCGTAGTGTTCCATGCTGGGATATACATGGCTCATGGTGTAGGAGATATTATATAACGCCCTAGACCCCTGGGCACCTGCGTAGTGTTCCATGCTGGGATATACATGGCTCATGGTGTAGGAGATATTATATAACGCCCTAAACCCCTGGGCACCTGCGTAGTGTTCCATGCTGGGATATACATGGCTCATGGTGTAGGAGATATTATATAACGCCCTAGACCCCTGGGCACCTGCGTAGTGTTCCATGCTGGGATATACATGGCTCATGGTGTAGGAGATATTATATAACGCCCTAGACCCCTGGGCACCTGCGTAGTGTTCCATGCTGGGATATACATGGCTCATGGTGTAGGAGATATTATATAACGCCCTAGACCCCTGGGCACCTGCGTAGTGTTCCATGCTGGGATATACATGGCTCATGGTGTAGGAGATATTATATAACGCCCTAGACCCCTGGGCACCTGCGTAGTGTTCCATGCTGGGATATACATGGCTCATGGTGTAGGAGATATTATATAACGCCCTAGACCCCTGGGCACCTGCGTAGTGTTCCATGCTGGAATATACATGGCTCATGGTGTAGGAGATATTATATAACGCCCTAGACCCCTGGGCACCTGCGTAGTGTTCTATGCTGGGATATACATGGCTCATGGTGTAGGAGATATTATATAACGCCCTAAACCCCTGGGCATCAGCGTAGTGTTCCATGCTGGGATATACATGGCTCATGGTGTAGGAGATATTATATAACGCCCTAAACCCCTGGGCATCAGCGTAGTGTTCCATGCTGGGATATACATGGCTCATGGTGTAGGAGATGTTATATAACGCCCTGGGCACCTGCGTAGTGTTCCATGCTGGGCTATACATGGCTCATGGTGTAGGAGATATTATATAACACCACAGCAGTGGCTTCAGGAGCAAATCAGAAGTTTGTAAATACACGGAGTGATGGTCGTTACCTCATTCTTACCCCCCCCCACACTGGGCCACGAACACGTGTCATTACCCCGCGCAGGGTACCGGGGCTTCCCGGGCTGGGATGTGGCAGAGGGAATGACACTGGATTTGCTGCACAGTTCCAGTGTGGTTAGTAGATGGCTGAGGCTGGTGATATGTACGATCATAGTGCGCCATTGTAATCTCATCACCGTGCGATGCCAGTATTCAGGGGCGTAACTACCAAATCATTTGTTCCTCTTATTCCTCATAGTTGTGCCCTAGTTTACATAATGTTCCACCCTACACACCGCTGCACTCTACATAATGCTATACTCTACACAACGCTCCACTCTACATAATGCTACACACTACACAACGCTACACCCTACACAACGCTCCACTCTACACAACGCTCCACTCTACATAATGCTACACACTACACAACGCTCCACTCTACACAACGCTGCACTATACATAATGCTATACTCTAGAAGCCTTCACAGATAGACTCATTTACTCACGAGTTTCACTATGCTATGCTTGCTTTGTATTTTGTGCTGTATGCAAATGTGATGCACTTTGAGTTATATTAGGAGATAAGTAACATCATCATTATTACACAGTGCCCCCCCCCCAATTATATATTATACCATATCGTAGTGCCCCCCCAGTTCACGTTATACCACACTATGTTACCCACAGTTCACAATATGCCACATAGTGTCCCCAGTTCTCATTATGCCGCACAGTGCCCGCAGTTTCCATTATGCCACACAGTGCCCCAGGTCACATTATGCCACACAGTGCCCCCAGCTCACATTACTGCACACAGTGCCCCCAGCTCACATTATGCCGCACAGTGCCCGCAGTTCCCATTACTGCACACAGTGCCCCCACATCACATTATGCTACAGAGAGCGAGTCCTTCCCTTGTGCTCTGCAGGCCGAGTCCTTCCCTTGTGCTCTGCGTGCCGGGTCCTTCCCTTGTGCTCTGCGTGCCGGGTCCTTCCCTTGTGCTCTGCGTGCCGGGTCCCTCCCTTGTGCTCTGCGTGCCGGGTCCCTCCCTTGTGCTCTGCGTGCCCGGTCCTTCCCTTGTGCTCTGCGTGCCAGGTCTCTCCCTTGTGCTCTGCGTGCCGGGTCTTTCCCTTGTGCTCTGCGTGCCGGGTCTTTCCCTTGTGCTCTGCGTGCTGGGTCCCTCCCTTGTGCTCTGCGTGCCGGGTCTTTCCCTTGTGCTCTGCGTGCCCGGTCCTTCCCTTGTCCTCTGTGTGCCCGGTCCTTCCCTTGTCCTCTGCGTGCCCGGTCCTTCCCTTGTGCTCTGCGTGCCCGGTCCTTCCCTTGTGCTCTGCGTGCCGGCTCCTTCCCTTGTGCCCTGCGTGCCGGGTCCTTCCCTTGTGCTCTGCGTGCCGGGTCCTTCCCTTGTGCTCTGCGTGCCGGGTCTTTCCCTTGTGCTCTGCGTGCCGGTTCTTTCCCTTGTCCTCTGCGTGCCCGGTCCTTCCCTTGTCCTCTGCGTGCCGGGTCCTTCCTTTGTGCTCTGCGTGCCGGGTCCTTCCCTTGTGCTCTGCGTGCCGGGTCCTTCCCTTGTGCTCTGCGTGCCAGCTCCTTCCCTTGTGCTCTGCGTGCCGGGTCCCTCCCTTGTGCTCTGCGTGCCGGGTCCCTCCCTCGTGCTCTGTGTGCCGGGTCCCTCCCTTGTGCTCTGCGTGCCCAGTCCTTCCCTTGTGCTCTGCGTGCTGGCTCCTTCCCTTGTGCTCTGCGTGCCGGCTCCTTCCCTTGTGCTATGCGTGCCGACTCCTTCCCTTGTGCTCTGCGTGCCGGCTCCTTCCCTTGTGCTCTGCGTGCCCGGTCCTTCCCTTGTCCTCTGCGTGCCGGGTCCCTCCCTTGTGCTCTGCGTGCCCGGTCCTTCCCTTGTGCTCTGCGTGCCCGGTCCTTCCCTTTTGCTCTGCGTGCCCGGTCCTTCCCTTTTGCTCTGCGTGCCCGGTCCTTCCCTTGTGCTCTGCGTGCCGGGTCTTTCCCTTGTGCTCTGCGTGCTGGCTCCTTCCCTTGTGCTCTGCATGCCTGGTCCTTCCCTTGTGCTCTGCGTGCCGGCTCCCTCCCTTGTGCTCTGCGTGCCGGCTCCTTCCCTTGTGCTCTGCATGCTTGGTCCTTCCCTTGTGCTCTGCGTGCCGGCTCCTTCCCTTGTGCTCTGCGTGCCGGCTCCTTCGCTTGTGCTCTGCGTGCCGGGTCCCTCCCTTGTGCTCTGCGTGCCGGGTCCTTCCCTCGTGCTCTGCGTGCCGTCCCTCCCTTGTGCTCTGCGTGCCGGGTCCTTCCCTCGTGCTCTGCGTGCCGGGTCCCTCCCTCGTGCTCTGCGTGCCCAGTCCTTCCCTCGTGCTCTGCGTGCCGGCTCCTTCCCTTGTGCTCTGCGTGCCGGCTCCTTCCCTTGTGCCCTGCGTGCCGACTCCTTCCCTTGTGCTCTGCGTGCCGGCTCCCTCCCTTGTGCTCTGCGTGCCGGCTCCTTCCCTTGTGCTCTGCTTGCCCGGTCCTTCCCTTGTGCTCTGCATGCCCGGTCCTTCCCTTGTGCTCTGCGTGCCCGGTCCTTCCCTTGTGCTCTGCGTGCCGGCTCCTTCCCTTGTGCTCTGCGTGCCGGCTCCTTCCCATGTGCTCTGCGTGCCGGCTCCTTCCCTTGTGCTCTGCGTGCCGGCTCCTTCCCTTGTGCTCTGCGTGCCGGGTCTTTCACTTGTGCTCTGCGTGCCGGCTCCTTCCCTTGTGCTCTGCGTGCCGGGTCTTTCACTTGTGCTCCGCGTGCCGGGTCCTTCCCTTGTGCTCTGCGTGCCGGCTCCTTCCCTTGTGCTCTGCGTGTCGGCTCCTTCCCTTGTGCTCTGCGTGCCGGTTCCTTCCCTTGTGCTCTGCGTGCCGGGTCCCTCCCTTGTGCTCTGCGTGCCGGTTCCTTCCCTTGTGCTCTGCGTGCCGGTTCCTTCCCTTGTGCTCTGCGTGCCGGGTCCCTCCCTTGTGCTCTGCGTGCCGGTTCCTTCCCTTGTGCTCTGCGTGCCGGGTCCTTCCCTTGTGCTCTGCGTGCCGGCTCCTTCCCTTGTGCTCTGCGTGCCGGCTCCTTCCCTTGTGCTCTGCGTGCCGGCTCCTTCCCTTGTGCTCTGCGTGCCCGGTCCTTCCCTTGTGCTCTGCGTGCCGGCTCCTTCCCTTGTGCTCTGCGTGCCAGCTCCTTCCCATGTGCTCTGCGTGCCGGCTCCTTCCCTTGTGCTCTGCGTGCCGGCTCCTTCCCTTGTGCTCTGCGTGTCGGCTCCTTCCCTTGTGCTCTGCGTGCCGGTTCCTTCCCTTGTGCTCTGCGTGCCGGGTCCCTCCCTTGTGCTCTGCGTGCCGGTTCCTTCCCTTGTGCTCTGCGTGCCGGTTCCTTCCCTTGTGCTCTGCGTGCCGGGTCCCTCCCTTGTGCTCTGCGTGCCGGTTCCTTCCCTTGTGCTCTGCGTGCCGGGTCCTTCCCTCGTGCTCTGCGTGCCGGCTCCTTCCCTTGTGCTCTGCGTGCCGGCTCCTTCCCTTGTGCTCTGTGTGCAGATTCTGCTTCACATGATTCACTCCGCGGTGACGGCTAATAGAAGGGACAGCCTGTGAATTACTTGATGTAGTATATTCAGGACACTAGTAGTTTGTTGACTGCCCCTTCCAGTATTCATTGGTGTCACCTGTTCTTAAGCACTGATGCTGATATGAGCTGGATATATTATTATATTATATATATATGCCCTGACCCCCTCCCGAGGCCCCATGGCGCCGGCATTCCCCGCACCCACTGTATTTACACCCCTGCAAGCGTTGTGCTCAGCAGATAATCTGTCTCTAATATCACTGATACCATGTCTGTGTATGTAAGAAATAACAGGTGACTATGGGGGTCATTCCGAGTCGATCGCTAGCCGCCGTTGTTCGCAGCGCAACGATCAAGCTAAAAATCGGCATTTCTGCGCATGCACCGCAATGTACAGGCGCGACGTACGGGTACAAAGAGCATCGTGGTTTTGCACAGGTTCTAGCAAAGCTTTCAGTCGCACGGCCGAACGCAGGAAGATTGACATGAAGTGGGCGTTTCTGAGTGTCAACCGTCCGTTTTCTGGGAGTGCTTAGAAAAACGCAGGCATGTCGGGGAAAACGCAGGCGTGGCTGGGCGTTCGCTGGGCGGGTGTGTTACGTCAAAAGCCGTCCCTCCGTCGTTAGAATCAACGCACAGGAAGAGTAACTACAGGGCTGGTCTTATTTTGCACAAAATGATTTTGCAGGCGCTCTGCTGCACAGGCGTTCGCACTTCTACAAAGCGAAAAGACACTCCCCGGTGGGCGGCGACAATGCGTTTGCACGGCTGCTATAAGTAGCTATTGAGCAATCAACTCGGAATGACCCCCTATAACAGATAGTATCCTACTGCGGGTCCAGCATACAGAGATGTACCGTACAGAGGGGGTCATTCCGAGTTGATCGCTAGCTGCCGTTGTTCGCAGCGCAGCGATCAGGCTAAAAATCTGCATTTCTGCGCATGCACCGCAATGCGCACGCGTGACGTACAGGTACAAAGGCATTAGGTGTTTTGCACAGGTTCTAGCAAAGTTTTCAGTCGCACTGGCGGTCGCAAGAAGATTGACAGGAAGGGGGCGTTTCTGGGTGTCAACTGACCGTTTCAGGGAGTGTTTGCAAAAACGCAGGCGTGTCTGAAAAAACGCAGGTGTGTCTGAAAAAACGCAGGCGTGTCTGAAAAAACGCAGGCGTGGCTGGGTGTTCGCTGGGCGGGTGGATGACGTCAAATCCGGACACGAATAGGCTGAAGTGATTGCAAGCGCTGAGTAGGTTCAGGCACATGCGTTCGCACTTCTGCTAAGCTAAAATACACTCCCAGTGGGCGGCGGCATAGCGTTTACACGGCTGCTAAAACTAGCTAGCGATCAACTGGGAATGACCCCCAGAGTCAGTAACTCTGTGACAATATCCTGAGGTAATTATCAGAAATCTTAATATCCATGGTGAGTTATGTATGAAACAGTGAAATTACACAAAATCATTTGTTACATTTACATCCTTTTTTAAGATTAAGAAAATTACCAAATTATAATTAGCATAATTTTTTCTGCAAAATGAAAGAAGGAACAAATTTCAAAACTTCTAACCTATCTACTTGTGAGATGAAGATTCCAGCTGACAGGTATTAACTGTATGAAAACTCAGACCTGATCGCTCCTCTGGGAATTTGCAGAGGTTTGCGATCGGATAGTCTCTGCCCAGACAGAGTGAAACTCCGCCCCGTGCAAGTCTGCGTACGCCGTGCGAAAACCTTTGCGAAAGCCGCCCAGCTGCAAATCCGTTCACAACTCACTCACCATCCAATGATTTTCCAGTCAGTGCGCAGCCCAGGACTTACTCCTACCGCGCGATACAGTCAGGCTGATCGGGGCCGGAGCTGACGTCACACACCCGCCCTGACAACGCTTGGGAACGCCTGCATTTTCCCTGACACTCCCAGAAAACGTCCAGTTACCACCCCCAAACGTCCTCTTCCTGACACTCAGCCTGCGTTTGCCAAGCAATTAAAAAAAAACAGGATTTTTTTGCTGTTTGGCCTCGCACGTGCGCATTACAATCCGTACGCATGCGCAGTCCTTCAATAATCGTCCGCTGTGGAATTTCTTTACATGACAGCATTTACTAAAACTGTATCAGATGAGATTACTGACTGAGGGGGTTATGTTACAGGGAGAGTTCCGCAGCCTCTTATAGGGTGACATGGGTGTCAGGAGCCTCTTACAGGGTGACATGGGTGTCAGCAGCCTCTTACAGGGTGACGTGAGTGTCAGCGGCCTCTAACTGGGAGACGTGAGTGTCAGCCGCCTCTAACTTGGAGACGCGAGTGTCAGCCGCCTCTAACTGGGAGACGTGAGTGTCAGCCGCCTCTAACTGGGAGACATGAGTGTCAGTAGTCTCTTACTGAGAGACGTGAGTGTCAGCAACCTCGAACTGAGAGACGTGAGTGTCAGTAGTCTCTTACTGAGAGACGTGAGTGTCAGCCGCCTCGAACTGAGAGACGTGAGTGTCAGCCGCCTCTAACTGGGAGACATGAGTGTCAGTAGTCTCTTACTGAGAGACGTGAGTGTCAGCAACCTCGAACTGAGAGACGTGAGTGTCAGTAGTCTCTTACTGAGAGACGTGAGTGTCAGCCGCCTCGAACTGAGAGACGTGAGTGTCAGCCGCCTCTAACTGGGAGACGTGTCAGCCGCCTCTAACTGGGAGACGTGAGTGTCAGTAGTCTCTTACTGAGACGTGAGTGCCAGCCGCCTCTAACTGAGAGACGTGAGTGTCAGCCGCCTCTAGCTTGGAGACGTGAGTGTCAGCCGCCTTTAACTTGGAGACGCGAGTGTCAGCCGCCTCTAACTGGGAGACGTGAGTATCAGCCGCCTCTAACTGGGAGACGTGAGTGTCAGTAGTCTCTTACTGAGAGACGTGAGTGTCAGCAACCTCGAACTAAGAGACGTGAGTGTCAGTGGTCTCTTACTGAGAGACGTGAGTGTCAGCCGCCTCGAACTGAGAGACGTGAGTGTCAGCCGCCTCTAACTGGGAGACGTGAGTGTCAGCCGCCTCTAATTGGGAGACGTGAGCGTTAGCCACCTCTAACTTGGAGACGTGAGTGTCAGCCGCCTTTAACTGGGAGACGTGAGTGTCAGCCGCCTCTAACTGGGAGACATGAGTGTCAGCCACCTCGAACTGAGAGACGTGAGTGTCAGTAGTCTCTTACTGAGAGACGTGAGTGTCAGCCGCCTCGAACTGAGAGACGTGAGTGTCAGCCGCCTCTAACTGGGATACGTGTCAGCAGCCTCTAACTGGGAGACGTGAGTGTCAGTAGTCTCTTACTGAGACGAGAGTGCCAGCCGCCTCTAACTGAGAGACGTGAGTGTCAGCCGCCTCTAGCTTGGAGACGTGAGTGTTAGCCGCCTCTAACTTGGAGACGCGAGTGTCAGCCGCCTCTAACTGGGAGACGTGAGTGTCAGCCGCCTCTAACTGGGAGACGTGAGTGTCAGTAGTCTCTTACTGAGAGACGTGAGTGTCAGCCGCCTCTAACTGGGAGACGTGAGTGTCAGTAGTCTCTTACTGAGAGACGTGAGTGCCAGCCGCCTCTAACTGAGAGACATGAGTGTCAGCCGCCTCTAGCTTGGAGACGTGAGTGTCAGCCGCCTCTAACTTGAAGACGCGAGTGTCAGCCACCTCTAACTGGGAGACGTGAGTGTCAGCCGCCTCTAACTTGGAGACGCGAGTGTCAGCCGCCTCTAACTGGGAGACGTGAGTGCCAGCCGCGTCTAACTGGGAGACGTGAGTGTCAGCCGCCTCTAACTGGGAGACGTGGGTGTCAGTAGTTTCTTACTGAGAGACGCGAGTGTCAGCCGCCTCTAACTGGGAGACGTGGGTGTCAGTAGTTTCTTACTGAGAGACGCGAGTGTCAGCCACCTCTAACTGGGAGACGTGAGTGTCAGCCACCTCTAACTGTGAGACGTGTCAGTAGTCTCTTACTGAGAGACGTGAGTGCCAGCCGCCTCTAACTGAGAGACGCGATTGTCAGCCACCTCTAGCTTGGAGACGTGAGTGTCAGCCGCCTCTAACTTGAAGACGCGAGTGTCAGCCACCTCTAACTGGGAGACGTGAGTGTCAGCCGCCTCTAACTTGGAGACGCGAGTGTCAGCCGCCTCTAACTGGGAGACGTGAGTGCCAGCCGCGACTAACTGGGAGACGTGAGTGTCAGCCGCCTCTAACTGGGAGACGTGAGTGTCAGTAGTTTCTTACTGAGAGACGCGAGTGTCAGCCACCTCTAACTGGGAGACGTGAGTGTCAGCCACCTCTAACTGTGAGACGTGTGTCAGTAGTCTCTTACTGAGAGACGTGAGTGTCAGCCGCCTCAAACTGGGAGACGTGAGTGTCAGTCGCTTTTAACTTGGAGACGTGAGTGTCAGCGGCCTCTAACTGGGAGATGTGTCAGCCGCCTCTAACTGGGAGATGTGAGTGTCAGTAGTTTCTTACTGGGAGACGTGAGTGTCAGTGGCCTCTAACTGGGAGACGTGAGTGTCAGCGTCCTCTAACTGGGAGACGTGAGTGCCAGCCTCCTCTAACTGGGAGACCTGAGTGCCAGCCTCCTCTAACTGGGAGACGTGAGTGCCAGCCGCCTCTAACTGGGAGACGTGAGTGTCAGCCGTCTCTAACTGGGAGACGTGAGTGTCAGCGGCCTCTAACTGGGAGACGTGTCAGCCGCCTCTAACTGGGAGATGTGAGTGTCAGTAGTCTCTTACTGAGAGACGTGAGTGTCAGCAACCTCGAACTGAGAGACGTGAGTGTCAGTAGTCTCTTACTGAGAGACGTGAGTGTCAGCCGCCTCGAACTGAGAGACGTGAGTGTCAGCCGCCTCTAACTGGGAGACGTGTCAGCCGCCTCTAACTGGGAGACGTGAGTGTCAGTAGTCTCTTACTGAGACGTGAGTGCCAGCCGCCTCTAACTGAGAGACGTGAGTGTCAGCCGCCTTTAGCTTGGAGACGTGAGTGTCAGCCGCCTTTAACTTGGAGACGCGAGTGTCAGCCGCCTCTAACTGGGAGACGTGAGTATCAGCCGCCTCTAACTGGGAGACGTGAGTGTCAGTAGTCTCTTACTGAGAGACGTGAGTGTCAGCAACCTCGAACTAAGAGACGTGAGTGTCAGTGGTCTCTTACTGAGAGACGTGAGTGTCAGCCGCCTCGAACTGAGAGACGTGAGTGTCAGCCGCCTCTAACTGGGAGACGTGAGTGTCAGCCGCCTCTAATTGGGAGACGTGAGCGTTAGCCACCTCTAACTTGGAGACGTGAGTGTCAGCCGCCTTTAACTGGGAGACGTGAGTGTCAGCCGCCTCTAACTGGGAGACATGAGTGTCAGCCACCTCGAACTGAGAGACGTGAGTGTCAGTAGTCTCTTACTGAGAGACGTGAGTGTCAGCCGCCTCGAACTGAGAGACGTGAGTGTCAGCCGCCTCTAACTGGGATACGTGTCAGCAGCCTCTAACTGGGAGACGTGAGTGTCAGTAGTCTCTTACTGAGACGTGAGTGCCAGCCGCCTCTAACTGAGAGACTTGAGTGTCAGCCGCCTCTAGCTTGGAGACGTGAGTGTTAGCCGCCTCTAACTTGGAGACGCGAGTGTCAGCCGCCTCTAACTGGGAGACGTGAGTGTCAGTAGTCTCTTACTGAGACGTGAGTGCCAGCCGCCTCTAACTGAGAGACTTGAGTGTCAGCCGCCTCTAACTTGGAGACGCGAGTGTCAGCCGCCTCTAACTGAGAGACGTGAGTGTCAGCCGCCTCGAACTGAGAGACGTGAGTGTCAGCCGCCTCTAACTGGGATACGTGTCAGCAGCCTCTAACTGGGAGACGTGAGTGTCAGTAGTCTCTTACTGAGACGTGAGTGCCAGCCGCCTCTAACTGAGAGACTTGAGTGTCAGCCGCCTCTAGCTTGGAGACGTGAGTGTTAGCCGCCTCTAACTTGGAGACGCGAGTGTCAGCCGCCTCTAACTGGGAGACGTGAGTGTCAGCCGCCTCTAACTGGGAGACGTGAGTGTCAGTAGTCTCTTACTGAGAGACGTGAGTGTCAGCCGCCTCTAACTGGGAGACGTGAGTGTCAGTAGTCTCTTACTGAGAGACGTGAGTGCCAGCCGCCTCTAACTGAGAGACATGAGTGTCAGCCGCCTCTAGCTTGGAGACGTGAGTGTCAGCCGCCTCTAACTTGAAGACGCGAGTGTCAGCGGCCTGTAACTGGGAGACGTGAGTGTCAGCCGCCTCTAACTGGGAGACGTGAGTGTCAGTAGTCTCTTACTGAGAGACGTGAGTGTCAGCCACCTCGAACTGATAGACATGAGTGTCAGTAGTCTCTTACTGAGAACCGTGAGTGTCAGCCGCCTCGAACTGAGAGACGTGTCAGCCGCCTCTAACTGGGAGACGTGAGTGTCAGTAGTCTCTTACTGAGACGTGAGTGCCAGCCGCCTCTAACTGAGAGACGTGAGTGTCAGCCGCCTCTAGCTTGGAGACGTGAGTGTCAGCCGCCTCTAACTGGGAGACGCGAGTGTCAGCCGCCTCTAACTGGGAGACGTGAGTGTCAGCCGCCTCTAACTGGGAGACGTGAGTGTCAGCCGCCTCTAACTGGGAGACGTGAGTGTCAGTAGTCTCTTACTGAGAGACACGAGTGTCAGCCGCCTCTAACTGGGAGACGGGAGTGTCAGAAGTCTCTTACTGAGAGACGTGAGTGCCAGCCGCCTCTAACTGAGAGACGCGAGTGTCAGCCGCCTCTAGCTTGGAGACGTGAGTGTCAGCCGCCTCTAACTTGAAGACGCGAGTGTCAGCCACCTCTAACTGGGAGACGTGAGTGTCAGCCGCCTCTAACTTGGAGACGCGAGTGTCAGCCGCCTCTAACTGGGAGACGTGAGTGCCAGCCGCGTCTAACTGGGAGACGTGAGTGTCAGCCGCCTCTAACTGGGAGACGTGGGTGTCAGTAGTTTCTTACTGAGAGACGCGAGTGTCAGCCGCCTCTAACTGGGAGACGTGGGTGTCAGTAGTTTCTTACTGAGAGACGCGAGTGTCAGCCACCTCTAACTGGGAGACGTGAGTGTCAGCCACCTCTAACTGTGAGACGTGTCAGTAGTCTCTTACTGAGAGACGTGAGTGCCAGCCGCCTCTAACTGAGAGACGCGATTGTCAGCCACCTCTAGCTTGAAGACGCGAGTGTCAGCCACCTCTAACTGGGAGACGTGAGTGTCAGCCGCCTCTAACTTGGAGACGCGAGTGTCAGCCGCCTCTAACTGGGAGACGTGAGTGCCAGCCGCGACTAACTGGGAGACGTGAGTGTCAGCCGCCTCTAACTGGGAGACGTGAGTGTCAGTAGTTTCTTACTGAGAGACGCGAGTGTCAGCCACCTCTAACTGGGAGACGTGAGTGTCAGCCACCTCTAACTGTGAGACGTGTGTCAGTAGTCTCTTACTGAGAGACGTGAGTGTCAGCCGCCTCAAACTGGGAGACGTGAGTGTCAGTCGCTTTTAACTTGGAGACGTGAGTGTCAGCGGCCTCTAACTGGGAGATGTGTCAGCCGCCTCTAACTGGGAGATGTGAGTGTCAGTAGTTTCTTACTGGGAGACGTGAGTGTCAGTGGCCTCTAACTGGGAGACGTGAGTGTCAGCGTCCTCTAACTGGGAGACGTGAGTGCCAGCCTCCTCTAACTGGGAGACCTGAGTGCCAGCCTCCTCTAACTGGGAGACCTGAGTGCCAGCCGCCTCTAACTGGGAGACGTGAGTGTCAGCCGTCTCTAACTGGGAGACGTGAGTGTCAGCGGCCTCTAACTGGGAGACGTGTCAGCCGCCTCTAACTGGGAGATGTGAGTGTCAGTAGTTTCTTACTGGGAGACGTGAGTGTCAGCGGCCTCTAACTGGGAGACGTGAGTGTCAGCGGCCTCTAACTGGGAGACGTGAGTGCCAGCCGCCTCTAACTGGGAGACGTGAGTGCCAGCCGCCTCTAACTGGGAGACGTGAGTGTCAGCCGCCTCTAACTGGGAGACGTGAGTGTCAGCCGCCTCTAACTGGGAGACGTGAGTGTCAGCTGCCTCTAACTGGGAGACGTGAGTGTCAGCCGCCTCTAACTGGGAGACGTGAGTGTCAGTAGTCTCTTACTGAGAGCCGCGAGTGTCAGCCGCCTCTAACTGGGAGACGTGAGTGTCAGAAGTCTCTTACTGAGAGACGTGAGTGCCAGCCGCCTCTAACTGAGAGACGCGAGTGTCAGCCGCCTCTAGCTTGGAGACGTGAGTGTCAGCCGCCTCTAACTTGAAGACGCGAGTGTCAGCCACCTCTAACTGGGAGACGTGAGTGTCAGCCGCCTCTAACTTGGAGACGCGAGTGTCAGCCGCCTCTAACTGGGAGACGTGAGTGCCAGCCGCGTCTAACTGTGAGACGTGAGTGTCAGCCGCCTCTAACTGTGAGACGTGAGTGTCAGTAGTCTCTTACTGAGAGACGCAAGTGTCAGCCACCTCTAACTGGGAAACGTGAGTGTCAGCCGCCTCTAACTGGGAGACGTGAGTGTCAGTAGTCTCTTACTGAGAGACGTGAGTGTCGGCCGCCTCTAACTGGGAGACGTGAGTGCCAGCCGCGTCTAACTGGGAGACGTGAGTGTCAGCCGCCTCTAACTGGGAGACGTGAGTTTCAGTAGTCTCTTACTGAGAGACGCGAGTGTCAGCCACCTCTAACTGGGAAACGTGAGTGTCAGCCGCCTCTAACTGAGAGACGTGAGTGTCAGCCGCCTCTAACTTGAAGACGCGAGTGTCAGCGGCCTGTAACTGGGAGACGTAAGTATCAGCCGCCTCTAACAGGGAGACGTGAGTGTCAGTAGTCTCTTAATGAGAGACGTGAGTGTCAGCCGCCTCGAACTGAGAGACGTGAGTGTCAGCCGCCTCGAACTGAGAGACGTGTCAGCCACCTCTATCTGGGAGACGTGAGTGTCAGTAGTCTCTTACTGAGCCGTGAGTGCCAGCCGCCTCTAACTGAGAGACGTGAGTGTCAGCCGCCTCTAGCTTGGAGACGTGAGTGTCAGCCGCCTCTAACTGGGAGACGCGAGTGTCAGCCGCCTCTAACTGGGAGACGTGAGTGTCAGCCGCCTCTAACTGGGAGACGTGAGTGTCAGTAGTCTCTTACTGAGAGACACGAGTGTCAGCCGCCTCTAACTGGGAGACGGGAGTGTCAGAAGTCTCTTACTGAGAGACGTGAGTGCCAGCCGCCTCTAACTGAGAGACGCGAGTGTCAGCCGCCTCTAGCTTGGAGACGTGAGTGTCAGCCGCCTCTAACTTGAAGACGGGAGTGTCAGCCACCTCTAACTGGGAGACGTGAGTGTCAGCCGCCTCTAACTTGGAGACGCGAGTGTCAGCCGCCTCTAACTGGGAGACGTGAGTGCCAGCCGCGTCTAACTGGGAGACGTGAGTGTCAGCCGCCTCTAACTGGGAGACGTGAGTGTCAGTAGTTTCTTACTGAGAGACGCGAGTGTCAGCTACCTCTAACTGGGAGACGTGAGTGTCAGCCACCTCTAACTGTGAGACGTGAGTGTCAGTAGTCTCTTACTGAGAGACGTGAGTGACAGCCGCCTCTAACTGAGAGACGTGAGTGTCAGCCGCCTCTAACTGGGAGACGTGAGTGTCAGCCGCCTCTAACTGAGAGACATGTCAGCTGCCTCTTACTGAGAGACGTGAGTGTCAGCTGCCTCTAACTGAGAGACGTGAGTGTCAGCAGCCTCTAACTGGGAGACGTGACTGTCAGTGGCCTCTAACTGGGAGACGTGTCAGCCGCCTCTAACTGGGAGATGTGAGTGTCAGTAGTTTCTTACTGGGAGAAGTGAGTGTCAGTGGCCTCTAACTGGGAGACGTGAGTGTCAGCGTCCTCTAACTGGGAGACGTGAGTGCCAGCCTCCTCTAACTGGGAGACCTGAGTGCCAGCCGCCTCTAACTGGGAGACGTGAGTGTCAGCCGCCTCTAACTGGGAGACGTGAGTGTCAGCCGTCTCTAACTGGGAGACGTGAGTGTCAGCGGCCTCTAACTGGGAGACGTGTCAGCCGCCTCTAACTGGGAGATGTGAGTGTCAGTAGTTTCTTACTGGGAGACGTGAGTGTCAGCGGCCTCTAACTGGGAGACGTGAGTGTCAGCGGCCTCTAACTGGGAGACGTGAGTGCCAGCCGCCTCTAACTGGGAGACGTGAGTGCCAGCCGCCTCTAACTGGGAGACGTGAGTGTCAGCCGCCTCTAACTTGGAGACGTGAGTGTCAGCCGCCTCTAACTGGGAGACGTGAGTGTCAGCCGCCTCTAACTGGGAGACGTGAGTGTCAGCCGCCTCTACCTGGGAGACGTGAGTGTCAGTAGTCTCTTACTGAGAGACGCGAGTGTCAGCCGCCTCTAGCTTGGAGACGTGAGTGTCAGCCGCCTCTAACTTGAAGACGCGAGTGTCAGCCACCTCTAACTGGGAGACGTGAGTGTCAGCCGCCTCTAACTTGGAGACGCGAGTGTCAGCCGCCTCTAACTGGGAGACGTGAGTGCCAGCCGCGTCTAACTGGGAGACGTGAGTGTCAGCCGCCTCTAACTGGGAGACGTGAGTGTCAGTAGTCTCTTACTGAGAGACGCAAGTGTCAGCCACCTCTAACTGGGAAACGTGAGTGTCAGCCGCCTCTAACTGGGAGACGTGAGTGTCAGTAGTCTCTTACTGAGAGACGTGAGTGTCAGCCGCCTCTAACTGGGAGACGTGAGTGCCAGCCGCGTCTAACTGGGAGACGTGAGTGTCAGCCGCCTCTAACTGGGAGACGTGAGTGTCAGTAGTCTCTTACTGAGAGACGCGAGTGTCAGCCACCTCTAACTGGGAAACGTGAGTGTCAGCCGCCTCTAACTGAGAGACGTGAGTGTCAGCCGCCTCTAACTGAGAGACGTGAGTGCCAGCCGCGTCTAACTGGGAGACGTGAGTGTCAGCCGCCTCTAACTGGGAGACGTGAGTGTCAGTAGTCTCTTACTGAGAGACGCGAGTGTCAGCCACCTCTAACTGGGAAACGTGAGTGTCAGCCGCCTCTAACTGGGAGACGTGAGTGTCAGCGGCCTCTAATTGGGAGGCGTGAATGTCAGTGGGGTGTAACTGGGAGACGTGAGTGTCAGCCGCCTCTAACTGGGAGACGTGAGTGTCAGCTGCCTCTAACTGGGAGACGTGAGTGTCAGCCGCCTCTAACTGGGAGACGTGAGCTTAAGTGACGCTATCATTAGACGTTATAATTATCCTAATAGTGGATAAAACTCGTTATTCACCATCATCAATCTCTGAGCTCATTTGAGTCTTGTCTGGTAAAAGATACAGGTGATATCAATGTTTTTGCTGTAAGTGAGATAAATGATGACAAAGAGGACAGCTCGGATGGTGTAATGGTTAGCATTACAGCCTCACAACACTGAGTTTATGGGTTTGATTCCCACCATGGCCCTAACTGTGTGGAGTTTGTATATTCTCCCCATACTTGCGTGGGTTTCCTCCCACAATCCAAAAATATACTGATAGGTTAATTGGATCCCAGCAAGATTTACCCCTAGCGTGAATGTGTGTACATGTGGTAGGGCATACCTCCCAACATTTTAGAATTGAGAAGCGGGACTCCTGCGCGCACGACCGGAAAGGGGCGTGGCCTCACGGCAGTGGCACGATTACGAGTCATGCACCCTTTTATCGTCACTAAAGTCCCTCTGTCTTCACTGAATAGACGCTGTGTGCAGGAGCCTCCCAACTGCCCCCCCCCCCCACCCGCGCGAAAAATCGGGAAAGTTGGGAGGTATGAGTAGGGTATATAGATTGTAAGCTCCACTGGGGCAGGGTCTGATGTGAATGGCCAAATATTCTCTGTACAGCGCTGCGGTATATGTGTGCGCTATACAAATAACTGGTAGTGAATATTTCATTCATGCTGAGAGTGACTGGCCTCTACGTCTGTCTGTTATTACCCGCTTTGTTCTATCACTGTTGTTCAAATTGTAAAGCGCACGGAATATACTGCACTGTTAATAAATAAGGAGAGTGCATTATATACACGCATGCCATATGTGTCTGGTCAGACAATGGGTGTGATTGTATGTGACCTCCCCGCAGACAGAACTCGTGTCCCCCTCTGTGATCTCCTCCTCCTGGGATAATGCTGTATAGGTTGCATACACACACACACACACACACACACACACACACACGGACTGACACCACAGATATTCTCTGTACAGCGCTGCGTACTATGCCGGTGCCATATGTAAATTATGGCAGTTGTACTCACAGGCGCAGCGCAGGCTCTTCCGGTAGATGCCCCAGATGAAGTCTCCGCAGAGGTCGCACCAGGTGTACTGGGTGTGGGAGGTGGGCTGGAAGTAGTGACCCTCTCCTACCTTGCCCTGAGGTAAGTTATCATCTTGTCCCAAGAGCACCCTCCGCCGCAGACTCCGTTGCAGGATGGTGGGGGCTTTACCAGGGGGGATCCTGACGGCATTGGTGCGCTCCAGCCGGTGACCCCCTTTGGGGCTCTGTGTCAAATCCAGTCCATCGTAGCGATCCAGAGTTTTCAGTTCAATCATTTCATAAGCAGCTTCTGCAGAACACATCCCATATAGTCCTGGGGCAAAGAGGGGGTGCAGTCCTGGGTCACCGGGGGGGGGGGGGCCGCACCAACCCTGACATCTGAGTGTGGCACACAGAACTTTCTGCCTCTAACTTTCCACAGTCTGACTGACTCTCTTCTAGCTGAGCCCCCCCCCCCTCCTATCTCATGCCTCTAGTCTCTCTCTCTCTCTCTCTCAGCGTTGGCTTCCTCCCTCCCTCCCTCGCTCTGTCACTTCTTTGTGCTTCTCTGCTGTGCATTTGCTATCATCAGCAGAGGAAACTTTAGCCGACTCCTGAAGTCTGTGTGGGTCTTTGTGTGTGCGCTGCGGTATTGTGGAGAGTGTGGGAGTAACACACAGCTGCAATCCACAGCCTTCTCCACTCTGTCCCCAAGTTCACTCTCCTTCCATTCTGCTGCTGCTGGTGGTGTTACAGCAGGGTGTAGCGGCTATCGGGCGGGCGGTTTGCATCCTCGGTCATGAAGGAGTTAATGAAAATTCTCCTTTGAATCCCAACAGCTGCGCCGATATCCTATGGAACGGAGCAGGAGCATCCGAATATCCTGCAATGTCCCGGGGAAAGGAACGCCGGACCCTCCACATGGGGAAAGCGGCAGAGCGGCAGAGGGAGCGGCGAGAGGGAAAGGGTTATGGAAGATGGAGGGGTAGCGTCAGGATGGAGATAAGGGAGGGTGCGGAAGAGACTGGAAGAAGTTCTCTGTCTGGTTTTTATATCATCTCTGCTTCCTCAGAAAGTAACAATGGAGGATTGGGACGACGTGAAATCTGGCAGCAGGGCCGGGCGCGGCTTCTGAGGCCTCAGAACTATACACAGCGACCTGAGCAATGCCAAAAATCTCCCCTCAACCTGATCATCCAGTGCTGGGCCGGGGCGCAGGCGTGTCTCCGGTTCCTTGGGGCTGTTGTTGTCAAATACTTTACGCATCTCAGACGCCAGCGGCGGGCAAGGCACGAGGTCCCATCGCTGGCCCACCCAAAATATGTCACCAAGTAGCCACATTTTATTCAGTATAATAATATATAGTAGAGAGGAGGAGGAGGCGGCTTCCCCGGGTGTTCCGCTGTGCGGCGGTGAGAATGGGGCCCAGAATCTGCTGCCTATGGGGGGGATTCAGACCTGAGCGCTGCTGTGCATTTCGCACAGCGGGCAATTAGGTCACAACTGCGCGTGCATACGTACCGCAATGCGCATGCGTGTCGGACAATAACGGGCATCGCCGGTCAGCGACAGGATGGTGAAAAAATTCAGATCGCACGGGCGTTCGCAAGGTGATTGACAGGAGGAGGCCATTTGTGGGTGGTAACTGAGCGTTTTTTGGGAGTGTCAGGGAAAACGCAGGTGTGCCCAAGCGTTTTCAGGGCGGGTGTGTGACGTCAGCTCCGGCCCCGATCAGCCTGATATCATCGCACTGGAGGAGTAAGTCCTGGGCTGCGCAGAGATTGCGCACAGTGGATTGTAGCAGCTCGGCGTACACATGGGATCGCACACTTGCACGGTGAATATACACTCCCCCTGGAGACGGCGACTATCTGATCGCAGGACAACAAAATTAGCAGCCCAGCGACCAGACCTGAATCACCCCCTATGGCCACTGCTAAATCCCGTCCACAGCTGCTACATCTTCTGCAATCTGCAAAGTAATGGAGTATAGTGAGCAAAGTATAGTGTAAGTAGGTATTATCTCACAGGTGCACCACACAGGTACTTCCAAGTTCCCAGACAGGTGCACCATGTTTTCTGCATAAGGGATTGCAGTTGCAGCCTGAGACACGACCTGACAACGGCCGCAACATATATTTCTGACGACACGCTGCAGTACCTCCCCCATAGGGTCACTGACTGCCAATCACTCTGCAACTAAATCCTTACTGTGAGCGACAGCGATAATATACCTGGGCGCTTGTGCAGCCGTTACTACTGGCATTGTGTACATCTCATAGCCCCTGACACTGGAGCCCATTCCTCAAGGCAAAACTGCTCCAGCTCCTTCATGTTGGATGGTGAACAGCAATCTTCAAGTCTGACCACAGATTCTCAATTGGATTGAGATCTGGGCTGTGACTAGGCCATTCCAACACATTTAAATGTTTCCCCTTAAACCACTGGAGTGTAGCTTTAGCAGTATGCTTCGGGTCATTGTCCTGCTGGAAGGTGAACCTCCGTCCCAGTCTCAAATCACAGGCAGAAACAGAACAGGTTTTGCTTAAGAATATCCCTGTATTTAGCACCATCCATCTTTCCCTCAACTCGAAATAGTTTCCCAGTCTCTGCTGCTGAAAAACATCCCCACAGCATGATGCTGCCAACACCATCTTTCACTGTGGGGATGGCGTTCTTGGGGTGATGGGATGTGTTGGGTTTGCGCCAGGTATAGCGTTTTCCTTGGTGGCCGAAAAGTTCAATTTTAGTCTCATCTGACCAGAGCACCTTCCTCCATACATTTGGGGAGTCGTCCACATGCCTTTTGGCAAACTCAAAACGTGCCTTCTTATTTTTAACACGAAGTAATGGCTTTTTTCTGGCCACTCTTCCATAAAGCCCAGCTCTATAGAGTGTACGGCTTATTGTGGCCACATGCGCAGATACACCAGTCTCTGCTGTGGAACTCTGCAGCTCCTTCAGGGTTACCTCTGGTCTCAGTGCTGCCTCTCTGATTAATGCCCTCCTTGCCCGGTCTGTGAGTTTTGGTGGCCGGCCCTCTCTTGGCAGGTTTGTTGTGGTACCATGGTCTTTCCATTTGAAGATGATGGATTTGATGGTGCTCCGGGGGATCATCAAAGATTTGGATATTTTTTTATAACCCAACCCTGACTTGTTCTTCTCAACAACTTTGTCCCTGACTTGTTTGGAGAGCTCCTTGGTCTTCATGGTGTGATGCCTCTTGCTTAGTGGTGTTGCAGCCTCTGGGGCCTTTCAGAAAAGGTGTGTTTATACTGACAGATCATGTGACACTTAGATTACACACAGGTGGACCTCATTTCACTAATTATGTGACTACTGAAGGTAATTGGGTGCAACAGAACTTTTGAGGGGCTTCATAGCAAAGGGGGTGAATATATATGCACATGCCAATTTTCAGATTTTTCGTTATAAAAATACATTTTTATATAACTTTTTCTCATTTCACTTCACCAACTTAGACTATTTTGTGCAGATCCATCACATAGAATTCAGATAAAAGAAAATTAAATTACAGGTTGTAATGTAACAAAATAGGTAAAAAGCCAAGGGGGGTGAATAATACTTTAGCAAGGCACTGTACATATATATATTGGGACAGGGACTGTTGGATGGGACATCACACAGAACCTGAGGCAAATAAACGGATATATACATGGAGACAGGGACTGGTGGATGGGGCCTATATAAATATACATGGAGACAGGGACTGGTGGATGGGACATATACATATATACATGGAGACAGGGACTGGTGGATGGGACGTATACATATATACATGGAGTCAGGGACTGGTGGATGGGACGTATACATATATACATGGAGTCAGGGACTGGTGGATGGGACATATACATATATACATGGAGTCAGGGACTGGTGGATGGGACATATACATATATACATGGAGACAGGGACTGGTGGATGGGACGTATACATATATACATGGAGACAGGGACTGGTGGATGGGACATACACATATATACATGGAGACAGGGACTGGTGGATGGGGCATACACATATATACATGGAGACAGGGACTGGTGGATGGGGCATACACATATATACATGGAGACAGGGACTGGTGTATGGGACATATACATATATACATGTAGACAGGGACTGGTGGATGGGACATATACATATATACATGGAGACAGGGACTGGTGGATGGGACATATAAATATATACATGGAGACAGGGACTGGTGGATGGGACATACACATATATACATGGAGACAGGGACTGGGGGATGGGGCATATACATATATACATGGAGACAGGGACTGGTGGATGGGACATACACATATATACATGGAGACAGGGACTGGTGGATGGGACATACACATATATACATGGAGACAGGGACTGGTGGATGGGGCCTATATAAATATACATGGAGACAGGGACTGGTGGATGGGACATATACATATATACATGGAGACAGGGACTGGTGGATGGGACGTATACATATATACATGGAGACAGGGACTGGTGGATGGGACATACACATATATACATAAAGACAGGGACTGGTGGATGGGACATATACATATATACATGGAGACAGGGACTGGTGGATGGGACGTATACATATATACATGGAGTCAGGGACTGGTGGATGGGACGTATACATATATACATGGAGTCAGGGACTGGTGGATGGGACATATACATATATACATGGAGTCAGGGACTGGTGGATGGGACATATACATATATACATGGAGACAGGGACTGGTGGATGGGACGTATACATATATAAATGGAGACAGGGACTGGTGGATGGGACATACACATATATACATGGAGACAGGGACTGGTGGATGGGGCATACACATATATACATGGAGACAGGGACTGGTGGATGACGCATACACATATATACATGGAGACAGGGACTGGTGGATGGGACATATACATATATACATGTAGACAGGGACTGGTGGATGGGACATATACATGGAGACAGGGACTGGTGGATGGGACATATAAATATATACATGGAGAAAGGGACTGGTGGATGGGACATACACATATATACATGGAGACAGGGACTGGGGGATGGGGCATATACATATATACATGGAGACAGGGACTGGTGGATGGGACATACACATATATACATGGAGACAGGGACTGGTGGATGGGACATACACATATATACATGGAGACAGGGACTGGTGGATGGGACATACACATATATACTTGGAGACAGGGACTGGTGGATGGGGCATATACATATCTACATGGAGACAGGGACTGGTGGATGGGACATATACAAATCTACATGGAGATAGGGACTGGTGGATGGGACATATACATATATACATGGAGATAGGGACTGGTGGATGGGACATACACATATACATGGAGACAGGGACTGGTGGATGGGACATACACATATATACTTGAAGACAGGGACTAGTGGATGGGGCATATACATATCTACATGGAGACAGGGACTGGTGGATGGGACATACACATATATACATGGAGATAGGGATAGGGGGATGGGACATATACATATATACATGGAGATAGGGATAGGGGGATGGGACATATACATATATACATGGAGATAGGGACAGGGGGATAGGACCTATACATATATACATGGAGACAGGGACTGTTGGATGGGACGTATACATATATACATGGAGACAGGGACTGGTGGATGGGACATATACATATATACATGGAGACAGGGACTGGTGGATGGGACGTACACATATATACATGGAGACAGGGACTGGTGGATGGGGCATATACATATCTATATGGAGACAGGGACTGGTGGATGGGACATATACATATATTCATGGAGATAGGGACTGGGGGATAGGACATACACATATATACATGGAGACAGGGACTGGTGGATGGGACGTATACATATATACATGGAGACAGTGACTGGTGGATGGGACATATATACATGGACACAGGGACTGGTGGATGGGGCATATACATATCTACATGGAGACAGGGACTGGTGGATGGGGCCTATACATATACACATGGAGACAGGGACTGGTGGATAGGACATACACATATATACGTGGAGACAGGGACTAGTGGATGGGACATACACATATATACATGGAGACAGGGACTGGTGGATGGGACATACACATATATACATGGAGACAGGGACTGGTGGATGGGACATATACATATATACATGGAGATAGGGACTGGTGGATGGGACATACACATATATACATGGAGACAGGGACTGGTGGATGGGACATACACATATATACATGGAGACAGGGACTGGTGGATGGGACATATACATATATACATGGAGACAGGGACTGGTGGATGGGGCATATACATATCTACATGGAGATAGGGACTGGTGGATGGGACATATACATATATACATGGAGGTAGGGACTGGTGGATGGGACATATACATATATACATGGAGATAGGGACTGGTGGATGGGACATACACATATACATGGAGACAGGGACTGGTGGATGGGACATACACATATATACATGGAGACAGGGACTGGTGGATGGGACGTATACATATATACATGGAGACAGGGACGGGTGGATGGGACATATACTTATATACATGGAAATAGGGACTTGTGGATGGGACATATACATATATACATGGAGATAGGGACACGGGGATAGGACCTATACATATATACATAGAGACAGGGACTGTTGGATGGGACATATACATATATACATGGAGACAGGGACTGGTGGATGGAACATCCACATATATACATGGAGACAGGGACTGGTGGATGGGGCATATACATATCTACATGGAGACAGGGACTGGTGGATGGGACATATACATATATACATGGAGATAGGGACTGGGGGATAGGACCTATACATATATACATGGAGACAGGGACTGGTGGATGGGACATATACATATATACATGGAGTCAGGGTCTGGTGGATGGGGCCTATACATATATACATGGAGACAGGGACTGGTGGATGGGACATACACATATATACATGGAGACAGGGACTGGTGGATGGGACGTATACATATATACATGGAGACAGGGACTGGTGGATGGGACGTATACATATATACATGGAGACAGGGACTGGTGGATGGGACATACAAATATATACATGGAGACAGGGACTGGTGGATGGGACATACACATATATACATGGAGACAGGGACTGGTGGATGGGACATATACATATCTACATGGAGACAGGGACTGGTGGATGGGACATACACATATATACATGGAGACAGGGACTGGTGGATGGGACATACACATATATATATGGAGACAGGGACTGGTGGATGGGATATATACATATATACATGGAGATAGGGACTGGTGGATGGGACATACACATATATACTTGGAGACAGGGACTGGTGGATGGGGCATATACATATCTACATGGAGACAGGGACTGGTGGATGGGACATATACATATATACATGGAGATAGGGACTGGTGGATGGGACATACACATATACATGGAGACAGGGACTGGTGGATGGGACATACACATATATACATGGAGACAGGGACTGGTGGATGGGACGTATACATATATACATGGAGACAGGGACTGGTGGATGGGACATATACATATATACATGGAGATAGGGACTGGTGGATGAGACATATACATATATACATGGAGATAGGGACACGGGGATAGGACCTATACATATATACATGGAGACAGACTGTTGGATGGGACGTATACATATATACATGGAGACAGATGGGACGTATACATATATACATGGAGACAGGGACTGGTGGATGGGACATACACATATATACATGGAGACAGGGACTGGTGGATGGGGCATATACATATCTACATGGAGACAGGGACTGGTGGATGGGACATATACATATATACATGGAGATAGGGACTGGGGGATAGGACCTATACATACATATATACATAGAGACAGGGACTGGTGGATGGGACATACACATATATACATGGAGACAGGGACTGGTGGATGGGACGTATACATATATACATGGAGACAGGGACTGGTGGATGGGACGTATACATATATACATGGAGACAGGGACTGGTGGATGGGGCATATACATATCTACATGGAGACAGGGACTGGTGGATGGGACATACACATATATACATGGACACAGGGACTGGTGGATGGGACATATACATATCTACATAGAGACAGGGACTGGTGGATGGGGCCTATACATATATACATGGAGACAGGGACTGGTGGATAGGACATACACATATATACGTTGAAACAGGGACTAGTGGATGGGACATACACATATATACAAGGAGACAGGGACTGGTGGATGGGACATATACATATATACATGGAGACAGGGACTGGTGGATGGGACATACACATATATACATGGAGACAGGGACTGGGGGATAGAACCTATACATATATACATGGAGACAGGGACTGGTGGATAGGACATACACATATATACATGGAGACAGGGACTGGTGGATGGGACATACACATATATACATGGAAACAGGGACTGGTGGATGGGACATACACATATATACATGGAGACAGGGACTGGTGGATGGGATATACACATATATGCATGAAGACAGGGACTGGTGGATGGGACATACACATATATACATGGAGACAGGGACTGGTGGATGGGACATACACATATATACATGGAGACAGGGACTGGTGGATGGGACATACACATATATACATGGAGACAGGGACTGGTGGATGGGACATACACATATATACATGGAGACAGGGACTGGTGGATGGGACATATACATATATACATGGAGACAGGGACTGATGGATGGGACATACACATATATACATGGAGACAGGGACTGGTGGATGGGACATATACATATATACATGGAGACAGGGACTGGTGGATGGGACATACACATATATACATGGAGACAGGGACTGGTGGATGGGACGTACACATATATACATGGAGACAGGGACTGGTGGATGGGACGTATACATATAATCATGGAGACAAAGACTGGTGGATGGGACGTATACATATATACATGGAGACAGGGACTGGTGGATGGGACATACATATATATACATGGAGACAGGGACTGGGGGATAGGACCTATACATATATACATGGAGACAGCGACTGGTGGATAGGACATACACATATATACATGGAGACAGGGACTGGTGAATGGGACATACACATATATACTGTCACGAACCGGTCTCTCACCTCTGCGGGTTATGGGGTTCGTCCGTTGCCAGTGCGGTTGCTCGCGGTGCTGTGCGCCCGTGTGGGGACGCGGCGTGATCAGTGGCACAGGTAATGCAGAGTCTGGGAACTGGGAGTGCGGGGACCAAATGGCCTAAGGCACTGCGGTGTGTCTGCTGTATAGGAGGTGGCCATGTTGGAGACCAAATAGGTAATACAGAGCACTTGTGAAAACACCTGTGGGCAGGTGTAAGCCAATCCCGTGCTTGTGCTGCCTTTAAGTAGGCTGGGATTATGTTACTCTGGGCCAGTGCTTTGTTGTATCAACGCTGTGCTCTAGCTCTGAGCTCTCTCCGTGCATTCCTGTGTGATTCCCGTGGTCCAGATATCGCCTCCGTTCCCAGAGGTCCGTCTGCAGCCTTCACTGCTAAAGATCCACCGGCTCTCCGCTGTGCTGTCAGTTAATTGCACACCTACTGGAAACAGTTGGATTCCCAGAGTCTTGCATGAGGTTACCTTGTCTGCCTGCCTTCAACCATACAAAGTTGTCTGCCTGCCTTCAACCATACACCCTCAGCTGTTCGTTTGTTCTACTCTGCATTTAACCCGTTCATCACTTTGTCATCTGCTACAGTTTTCACAGTGATCTCCGGAACCCGCAAGTAACCCAATTCAGTACTTTTATTTTCTATGTTACCATAACAAGGATAATTCTTCACAGCCTCTCAGTTAACTCTCAAAACTTCATTGCAAATCCTTACAGTTATTTCTTCATGTCTGCATTACCCAGTTAAACACATTCTGCAGTTCAGCATCAAAGCTTGTTTATATTTGGACAATTCAACATTTATTCATCAGCTTGTTTTATATACAGTTCCATGAACATTTCTTTTATTTGTTTTTGAGATTTATCCTGCATATTATTTCTGCCATTCCTGCAATACTTCAGTATAATATGATGATTAACAACTTGTCATTTAACTCTTTACTGAATTGTTATTTTTAATAAATATATGAAACGGAACTTTCTTCGTCCTCCCTGCTTTCTTCATACCCCAGCACCTACACCTGTGGTTGGTCCCGGGTTAACGGATTCACAAAAACACCCGGACCTGACAGTAAGCACTGGCCACATGGATCCGTCAAGTGACCAATTCGCAGGAGGCGGTGCTACGTCAGATATCCTTTCCCGTCTGGAAAACCAGGAGTCTATACAGACACAAATAGTGCAGTTTATGCAAACTATGGCAGACCGTTTAGAGACTCTTCATACGGCTATAAAAACGTCTCAAGTCCAGATTCCAACTTCGGTTGTCCCCGTTACCACTACAGCTTCTCCTGTGACGCTGCCTACGTCCCGCTTGCAGTTACCCTCTCCGAGTAAGTTTGACGGAACTCCAAAACTTTGCAGAGGATTCCTGAATCAATGCGAGATCCAGTTCGAACTGTTGTCCGCCAGTTTCCCATCAGCTCGTTCTAAGGTTGCATATATTATTGCCCTCCTCTCCGGTCAGGCTCTGGAGTGGGCATCACCATTATGGGAAAGAGGTGATCCTATCCTCTCTAATTACAAGGAGTTCGTATCATCCTTCCGGAGAATCTTTGACGAACCAGGCAGGACCACCTCAGCATCTTTGGAGATTCTCCGTCTACGTCAAGGTTTACGTCCTGTCAGTCAATATATTATTCAGTTTCGCACGTTGTCTTCAGAGTTAAACTGGAATGAGGAGGCCCTGATCGCCGCGTTTTGGAATGGACTTTCAGAGAGAATCAAGGATGATTTAACTATCCGGGATGTGCCAACTAAACTGGATGAATTGATTTCTCTCTGTAACAAACTTGACCTACGCTACAGGGAGCGATGTTTAGAGAAATCCAGGGCAGAGCGATCCAGTCCACGTTATCATCCTAGGCCTCGACAAGATTCTTCATCACAGTCTCCGGTAACAACAGAAGAACCTATGCAGATTGGGCGCTCTCGCCTCACAGAGGAGGAACGACTTCGTCGTCGACAGGGTAACCTCTGCATGTACTGTGGGTCCTCCGAACAATTAGTTAAATTCTGCAAACTTCGACCGGGAAACTCTCGCTCCTAGCTTATTCAAGAGAGGTTAAGCTAGGAGTTACTTTAGAATCACGTTCTGGGAAAGAGCCGACCTTGTCTATTCAATTAGAAGTTCCAAGTTCTACAGTGAAAGTTTCAGCTCTCCTAGATTCCGGGGCAGCCGAGAACTTCATCTCCTCAGCCTTTGTCTTACGGTCTAAAGTTCAAACCATGCCTCTGGAAGCAGCAGTTGCTGTTACAGCAGTGGATGGAAGTCGAATTCCAGATGGTATAATTACTCATCGAACCATATGGCTCAAGATGAAAGTTGGTGTGCTCCATTCCGAATACATCTCCTTCTACGTGATTCCCAAAGCCTCTCAAGATGTGATACTTGGTTTACCTTGGCTGCAGAAACATAATCCTCAACTTAATTGGCAAACCTTGGAAGTCCTTTCATGGGGTAAATCTTGTACCAAGGACTGTTTAGCCTCAATTGTACCTCTCCGGTCAATTAGCCTTCCCGACCTACCTCCGGTGTATCAATCCTTTGCGGATGTTTTCAGTAAACAAGCAGCAGACTCTCTACCTCCTCATCGCGAATGGGACTGCCCAATCGTCCTGGTTCCGGGCAAAACCCCTCCTAAGGGACGAATTTATCCGCTATCCATCCCAGAGACGCAAGCTATGTCTGATTATATACAGGAAAATCTAACCAAAGGATTTATCAGACCATCTTCTTCACCTGCAGGAGCCGGATTCTTTTTCGTTAAGAAGAAGGACGGTGGGTTACGACCATGCATAGATTACCGTGGACTCAATGAGATCACTGTGAAAAACAAGTACCCATTACCCTTAATTCCAGAATTATTTGATCGGGTAAAGGGAGCTACTGTGTTTACAAAATTGGATCTCCGAGGGGCCTACAATTTAATCCGCATCCGGGCAGGGGACGAGTGGAAGACTGCTTTTAATACCCGGGATGGGCATTACGAATACCTTGTAATGCCTTTTGGTCTTTGTAATGCACCTGCAGTTTTTCAAAGCTATGTGAATGAACTTTTTCGTGATCTTCTCTACAAGTGTCTAGTAGTGTACCTGGATGATATCCTAATATTCTCTAAGGATCTAAAGTCTCATCGTCACCAAGTTAAAGAGGTACTGACACGTCTGAGGAAAAATCAACTTTATTGTAAGTTAGAGAAGTGCACCTTTGAAGTATCTTCCATACCGTTCCTTGGTTACATCATTTCTGGATCAGAGCTATGTATGGATCCTGGTAAGGTACAAGCTATCCGAGATTGGACCACTCCAACGACTCTCAAGGGGATTCAGCGATTTCTTGGCTTTGCTAATTTCTATAGGAGATTCATTAAGAATTATTCTTCGTTAGCTGCTCCCATCACAGCCCTAACTCGCAAGGGAGCAAATCCTACGAACTGGTCTTCTGAAGCAATCAAAGCCTTCTCTGATTTAAAGCAAGCCTTTGTGTCAGCCCCCTTTCTTCGACAGTCTGATTTGAATCGTCCCTTTCTACTAGAGGTGGATGCATCTACAGAAGCAGTAGGAGCTGTGTTGTCACAAGTCTTTGAAGATAAAAAGGTCCATCCCTGCGGATATTTCTCCCGTAAGTTCCTCCCGGCCGAACGTAATTATGCAATCGGTGAGCAAGAATTACTTGCCATCAAGTTGGTATTTGAGGAGTGGAGATACCTTCTAGAAGGAGCACAACAGTTTATACTGATCATAAGAATCTTCTATATCTGCAGTCAGCTCAGTGCTTGAATCCACGACAAGCTAGATGGGCGCTTTTCTTCACACGATTCAATTTCAAGCTCACCTATCGTCCAGGGTCTCAGAACAAAAAGGCAGATGCCCTTTCTCGGTCCTTTGCTTCTTCTGAATTAAATGATGCTACCACGAATCAAGCCATTGTGAATCCTATGTCCTTTTTAATGACTCGAACCTCTCCAGTTCCTCCGCCTGGCAAGACCTTTGTCGCCACAAATCTTCGAAAACGGCTGCTTACCTGGGCTCACTCCTCTTCCTTCATGGGTCATCCTGGGGTTCTAAAGACTCTCAAATTTATTCAACAGTCTTATTGGTGGCCACGTCTCAAAGCCGATGTCCAAGAGTTTATAGCAGCATGTCCTAAATGTGCCCAACATAAGAGTCCAAGAAGTTCTCCACCAGGTTTATTACATCCATTATCCATACCCAAACAACCATGGACTCATATCTCAATGGATTTCGTGACCGATCTACCTCCATCAAAAGGGCGAAATACCATTTGGGTGATAGTGGATCGATTTTCGAAAATGGCACATTTCATTCCATTAACTGGATTACCATCAGCCCCTTTACTAGCCAGATTGTTCATCTCTGAAATCTTCAAGTTGCATGGCCTTCCTCGAGAGATCATCTCTGATCGGGGAACACAGTTTGTGGCCAAGTTCTGGAGGTCGCTTTGTTTATCTTTAAATGTCAAGTTGAATTTTTCTTCTGCATATCATCCTCAGACAGATGGACAAACTGAGAGAGTAAACCAAGACCTTGAAACATTTCTCCGGCTATATATATCGTCCTCACAGGATGACTGGGTTGACTACCTTCCATTGGCAGAATTTGCTCATAATAATCTCTTCCATTCATCTTCAGAATCTACGCCCTTTTATATTAACTTCGGCTTTCCATTGCCAGCCCTAGAGGTTCCAGCAGCAGATCAAGAGCTTCAACGTCTATCTAGAATCTGGGGTTGTGTGCGTAAGTCGTTGGTCAAAACTTCCGCTCGTAATAAATCTTTTGCAGATAGAAAACGTAAAGCTGTACCGAATTACAAGGTGGGAGACCAAGTTTGGATTTCTACACGCAATCTCAGGTTCAAAGTTCCTTCTAAGAAATTTGCTCCCAAGTTTATTGGTCCATTTCCCATTGTAAAGGTACTCAATCCTGTGTCATACAAAGTCAAGTTGCCACCGTCTTTGAGAATTCCTAACGCCTTTCATACATCTTTATTGAAACCTTTAATTCTCAATAAATTCCGTACTACCCAGTCCAAATCTCCTAAAGTTCACTCTTTGCAAGATGAGGAATTTGAAGTTAAAGAGATTGTGGACTCACGTTACCGATATGGACGTTTACAGTTTTTGGTTGACTCGAAGGGTTACGGTCCGGAGGAGAGATCCTGGGTTTTTTCTGAAGATGTTCATGCTCCAAGACTGGTACAGAAATACTTCTCCAAAAATCCTGATAAGGTTCAAAGGTGTTCGGAGACCACCCTTAGAAGAGGGGGTACTGTCACGACCCGGTCTCTCACCTCTGCGGGTTCTGGGGTTCGTCCGTTGCCAGTGCGGTTGCTCGCAGTGCTGTGCGCCCGTGTGGGGACGCGGCGTGATCAGTGGCACAGGTAATGCAGAGTCTGGGAACTGGGAGTGCGGGGACCAAATGGCCTAAGGCACTGCGGTGTGTCTGCTGTATAGGAGGTGGCCATGTTGGAGACCAAATAGGTAATACAGAGCACTTGTGAAAACACCTGTGGGCAGGTGTAAGCCAATCCCGTGCTTGTGCTGCCTTTAAGTAGGCTGGAATTATGTTACTCTGGGCCAGTGCTTTGTTGTATCAACGCTGTGCTCTAGCTCTGAGCTCTCTCCGTGCATTCCTGTGTGATTCCTGTGGTCCAGATATCGCCTCCGTTCCCAGAGGTCCGTCTGCAGCCTTCACTGCTAAAGATCCACCGGCTCTCCGCTGTGCTGCCAGTTAATTGCACACCTACTGGAAACAGTTGGATTCCCAGAGTCTTGCATGAGGTTACCTTGTCTGCCTGCCTTCAACCATACAAAGTTTGGAGGATTCCACTACCCTCACCTGTTCGTTTGTTCTACTCTGCATTTAACCCGTTCATCACCTTGTCATCTGCTACAGTTTTCACAGTGATCTCCGGAACCCGCAAGTAACCCAATTCAGTACTATTATTTTCTATGTTACCATAACAAGGATAATTCTTTACAGCCTCTCAGTTAACTCTCAAAACTTCATTGCAAATCCTTACAGTTATTTCTTCATGTCTGCATTACCCAGTTAAACACATTCTGCAGTTCAGCATCAAAGCTTGTTTATATTTGGACAATTCAACATTTATTCATCAGCTTGTTTTATATACAGTTCCATGAACATTTCTTTTATTTGTTTTTGAGATTTATCCTGCATATTATTTCTGCCATTCCTGCAATACTTCAGTATAATATGATGATTAACAACTTGTCATTTAGCTCTTTACTGAATTGTTATTTTTAATAAATATATGAAACGGAACTTTCTTCGTCCTCCCTGCTTTCTTCATACCCCAGCACCTACACCTGTGGTTGGTCCCGGGTTAACGGATTCACAAAAACACCCGGACCTGACATATACATGGAGACAGGGACTGGTGGATGGGACATACACATATATACATGGAGACAGGGACTGGTGGATGGGACATACACATATATACATGGAGACAGGGACTGGTGGATGGGACATACACATATAAACATGGAGACAGGGACTGGTGGATGGGACATACACATATATACATGGAGACAAGGACTGGTGGATGGGACATACACATATATACATGGAGACAGGGACTGGTGGATGGGACATACACATATATACACGGAGACAGGGACTGGTGGATGGGACATATACATATATACATGGAGACAGGGACTGGTGGATGGGACATACACATATATACATGGAGACAGGGACTGGTGGATGGGACATACACATATATACATGGAGACAGGGACTGGTGGATGGGACATACACATATATACATGGAGACAGGGACTGGTGGATGGGGCCTATACATATATACATGGAGACAGGGACTGGTGGATGGGACATACACATATATACATGGAGACAGGGACTGGTGGATGGGGCCGGCCTATACATATATACATGGAGACAGGGACTGGTGGATGGGACATACACATATATACATGGAGACAGGGGCTGGTGGATGGGACATACACATATATACATGGAGACAGGGACTGGTGGATGGGACATCTCCTATATATTTGCCTTAATCTGTGACTCTGTGCTCGTAACGCTGGGCGGAGTCACATAGCTGGGCGGAGTCAACTGCATCTGCTGCAGGGAGCTACCCCATACCCAGTGCCAGCAGCAGTCAGGTGCAAGACCCTACCTTACAGTATAGGAGGTGAGGATGGCCACTAGCTGCCGGCTGCTGTGCCTGTCCTCCCCCCCCCAATCACCTGTGACAGCGGGCTGTGTGCTGTGCAGTGCGGGCCCCCGAAAAGGGGGCGGAGCTACGGCGTCACGAGGGGCGGAGCTACATGGAATAGAGGGGCGGAGCTACACGGGACCAGGCAGCTGAACAGTGATGGAATCAGCATTGCAGTGACGGCCAGCCAGACTTGGTAAGTGTAGGGTGAGAGAGAAATGTGTGTGCGTGTGTGTATATAGTGGGGGGGTGTGTGTGTGTGTGTGTGTATATATGGTGGGGTGTGTGTGTTTGTATATATGTGTGAATTGTGTGTGTGTGAGGTATGTCTGTGTGTGCGCACTTTATGGACGCCACTGCTGGGGGGGCCATTACATGCAAGGACGCTACTAATATAGGGGGGGCATTACATATAAGGACGCTACTACTATGGGGGGGCATTACGTATAAGGACGCTACTACAATAGGGGGGCATTACGTATAAGGACGCTACTACAATAGGGGGGCATTACGTATAAGGACGCTACTACTATAGGGGGGCATTACGTATAAGGACGCTACTACTATAGGGGGGCATTACGTATAAGGACGCTACTACTATGGGGGGGCATTACGTATAAGGACGCTACTACTATAGGGGGGGCATTACGTATAAGGACGCTACTACTATAGTGGGACATTACGTATAAGGACGCTACTACTATGGGGGGGCATTACGTATAAGGACGCTACTACTATAGGGGGACATTACGTATAAGGACGCTACTACTATGGGGGGGCATTACGTATAAGGACGCTACTACTATGGGGGGCATTACGTATAAGGACGCTACTACTATAGGGGGGCATTACGTATAAGGAGGCTACTAATACTGGGGGGCATTACATATAAGGACGCTACTACTGGGGGGGGCATTATGTATAAGGACTCTATTACTTCTGGGGGGCATTATGTATAAGGACGGTGCTACTACTACTGGGAGGGCATTACATGTAAGGATGCTACTACTACTGGGGGGGCATTATGTATAAGGACACTACTACTATTGGGGGGGCATTACGTATAAGGACGCTACTATTACTGTTGGGGGGCATTACATATAACTGCTACTACTACTGGGGGGCATTACGTATAAGGACGCTACTACTACGGGTGGGGCATTACGTATAAGGATGCTACTATTACTGTTGTGGGGCATTACATATAACTGCTACTACTACTGGGGGGGCATTATGTATAAGGACACTACTACTATTGGGGGGGCATTATGTATTAGGACGCTACTACTACTGGGGGGGCATTATGTATAAGGATGCTACTACTACTGGGGGGGCATTATGTATAAGGATGCTACTACTACTGGGGGGGCATTATGTATAAGGACGCTACTATTACTGTTGGGGAGCATTACATATAACTGCTACTACTACTGGGGGGGCATTATGTATAAGGACACTACTACTATTGGGGGGGCATTACGTATATGGACGCTACTACTACGGGTGGGGCATTACGTATAAGGATGCTACTACTACGGGTGGGGCATTACGTATAAGATGAATAAGATTGTGCTACATTGTGGCGTAATTTTAAATGGGGGTACTATTGTGTGGCCATGCCCCTTAGTTGTGAGACCACACCACTTTTCCCGATGCACAACAAAGGAATATGGGAGGGCGCAAAATTCATAATTTGCAGGGGGGCGCCGAACACCCTAGCACCGGCCCTGGCCACCAGTAGCAAAAGTACACCACGGCCACTGACACTATCTGCAGGGAGGGGAACAGCGCTGATATGGAGGGTACTTGCAGGCAGCGAGTCGCCGCCCGCAGCTCCTCTCCCACCTACACACCATACCTGCCGCCTGACACCCACACCCCAGGGAGAGGGCGCTAGCTCAGGCACCGCTAGATCAGCATCTGCAGCATACAGACAAGGGCTGCCATGCTCAGCGGCAAGCGGTGCGGAGCATGTGCAGCGGGACAGCGCCAGGACGGGACACGCACTAATCAACATTGCTGCTGGGCCGGAGCTCCCTCCGTCTGCAGTCTAAGGACGCGCGCCGCACCTCTCCAGGGAAACACCATGCCTGCCCGCCCACAGGGCTCCGGACGCTTACCTATGCTCCGCGATCACAGCAGCTGACGCTGCCATGCAGGATGGAGGAATGACGCCCGTCAGACAGGGCGGACAGTGTGCGGCGGAACGGGGCCAGGAAGGAATGCTGACCACGACCCATTGCTGCTGGGTCTGAGCTCCCTCCCTCTGCAGTCACCATCTCACAGCAGCAGCCTGGAGGTTAGTGGCCACCACGACCCGCACATCCTTACCTCACACATACCTCACACATACCTCACATATACCTCACATATACCTCACATATGAGAGCAAAGGTACACACACTGTGACATCACACCTGTAGCCCACCCCTATATCTGCTAAGTACTCCCCGTCACTATGCCCTGTCACCCTCATCCTGCTCTCTAACTGCCTGTCTGTGTACTGGCCTTCACCCCTCTTACACCATCACCAACCCTCTCTAACTACCACAGAGACTATGTGCACTGATATCTGCCCCTCCACCACCTGCAGCGCCCCTGGACCCCTCCCCATCCCCCGCAAACCCCCGCACCTGCCCCTCCACCACCCGTGGCACCCCCACCTACTGCGCCTTCGGACCCCCTACCCCACCCGCAGTGTCTTCCAAACCCCTCCCCCATCTGCAGCAGCCCCTCCCCCATCCGCCACACCCCCGCATCTGGCTCTCCCCCGCCCGCTGCACCTTTGGATCCCCTACCCCACCCACGCAGCAGGCCCTTCCCAATCCGCATCGCCTACACCATTCGCAACAGCACCGCACCCGCCACTCCCCCACCCACGTTACCCCCGCATCCACCCCTCCCCCACCCACCGCGCCCCCTGGACACCTCCCCCATCCACTGCACACCCGCACCCATCCCTTCCCCATCTGCAGCGCCTTCGGAACCCCTCCTCCATCCGCAACAGCCCTGCAGCTGCCATCCCCCACCTGCGACACCCCTGCTCCTACCCCACCCAGAGCGCCTTCATACCCCCTCCCCCATCCGCGGTCCCCACTCCCCAAACCCCTTCCTGTTGCAAGGGACTACGCCCCCTTCACCATCGGACGCCCTATCATTGTGCAATATTCAAACACTAACAAAACTAGGAATGCAGGTAATACTCCATATATTGAACCCCAGAAAGGTGTGCAGGGGTTAAGGGGGCGTAGCCCCTTCCGACGGTGTGAAGAGCCCCCGTAGGGCGCGATGAAGCACCTAGTATACATATATACATGGAGACAGGGACTGGTGGATGGGACATACACATATATACATGGAGACAGGGACTGGTGGATGGGACATACACATATATACATGGAGACAGGGACTGGTGGACGGGACATATACATATATACATGGAGACAGGGACTGGTGGATGGGACATACACATATATACATGGAGACAGGGACTGGTGGATGGGACATACACATATATACATGGAGACAGGGACTGGTGGATGGGACATATACATATAATCATGGAGACAGGGACTGGTGGATGGGACGTATACATATATACATGGAGACAGGGACTGGTGGATGGGACATATACATATATACATGGAGACAGGGACTGGTAGATGGCGGGATATGAACACATGAGTGGGCTGTGTCGGCAGCGTTACTTCAGATGTAAAAGAAACAGTTTACAGTTAATCAGAATGTAGTTTCCTGGTTTCAAAGCTAATTAGATGCTTCCAACATTCCCAGTTCTTCTGATGCCTCCGGCAGGGGGGGTCACCGGATCATCCCCCAATGAAGAGTCTCAGAGCGGTCATTACCCAGCCCCGGAATGCCAGGAAGCCGTCCTCATTACCTCTCTCTGGCTGATCTCTGAGGGATTTCCTCCACCCATCGGCTCCGCTTTGATTTGAGCTTCCTGTCACTTTATCTTATGCAATTACTGCTGAGCAGAGGCCTTTACTTAATAAGGGTCCTCTGGTGGGTGTCTCACCCCGGGCACACCCATCATTGTACTCAGCAGGGCCTTGCATCTCACATATAGCCTGGTGCCCTATTACGTATGGTGGGCAGAAGAGCAAATACATTGAAACCAGGGCCAGATTAACAATGGGGGGGGGGGGGGGGGGGGGGGGGGCTACCGAACACGGCCCCAGGCCTCCACATATAAATAGGCCCATCACCATGACTGCACGATCACCGCCCAGCTGGCCACACGGTTGGCCATAAATCATAAAAATTTAGGTTGTATTTCTATTTCCCTCACAAAATGATGCAATTTTTCTGCCTTTACGTAATAACATTGGGGCTGATAGCGTAGTGGGTGTATACACCCGCACGGCACTGGCCACACCCACACAGCACTGGCCACACCCACACAGCACTGGCCACACCTCCGCTTCTCACAATAGGCTTGTGATCATATTCAGCCCCTGGGCTCATGTGGCCCCTGACCTGGCCCTGGAAACGACGGCACACGTGAGCGTAGTAAGTGTCAGCGTTCGCCCCTTGTTACGTGCATTTATAATGTGCGCTGAAGTCACTCCTGGGACACTGGGGCTGGTCCCCTAAGGCTCAGAGTTCCGGATCGGATTAGTAGTGTGTTCTGCATTGAGACAAGTGGGAAACCTCTGCTATTACATTACAGCGGAAGACTATGGAGATTTATTGAAGCGATTCCTTCATTGGATCTATAGGATTGTTGCTACTAAATGGCCTGATTCTGTCCAGTTCTCGCTGCCTGGGAAATGGGCTTTTCATGTAGCCAGACGTCTGTGTTATTAGGAGCCATGCGTATGATGACCGGCCACTTGCTGCTCCCAGCGCGGGATAGGTATAAGTACCGATACTAGTGATGGTGCGGCAGTGGACGGAACAACAGTAAGCGCATGAAGCCGGATAGATATCAGTATAAGGCGGTTAAGTCTATCTGCGGCTGTCCGCACTTGCAGCTGCTCGGCGGCCCAATATCTTTATTCAATAAATATGATGCATTATTTCTGCAAATTGCTTTTTATTTATAATCATCTAAATCGTCACTGGTTTTTTTTCTCAGTCGCCTGCTGTCTCCTCCCAGCGCTGCTCCACATTCAGTGCTTCCATCTTGGAGGTGGCGTCGGCAGTTCCCCTGATATTTGGAGCAGCTGCTGTTAGGCGCGGTGTTGACTTAGCCCTTCGTTATTGCTCTTTTTGTGTCAAGCTCCTGGTACATTTTTTTGGATTTGTCTCGTTGCACCAGTCAGGCATTCATACAGACTTATGGGCCCTACACATTTGTCGATCCGCCGCAGAGCAGCACGACGGTGGATACGGCCGACCCGGCGGTGGGGAATGGGGAGGAGCAGTGACGGGGGCAGTGAAGTTTATTCACTTTCCTCTGTCACCCGGCTCCATAGCACTGCATGCTAATATGGACAAGATTGTCCATATTGGTCTGCACGCATAAGCGATGGGGCAGCAACGATGAATGAGCGCGGGGCCGCGCATTGTTCATATCGTTGTTTTATCTGCCAGTGTGTAGGGCCCTTTAGGCCCAGATTTATCAAACCCTGGAGAGTGATAAATTGCTTGGTGATAAAGTATCAGCCAATCAGCTCCTAACTGTCAAGTCACAGGCTGTGTTTAAAAAATGACAGTTGTGAGCTGATTGGTGACTTTATCACCGTGCAATTTATCATTCTCCAAGGCATGATAAATGGGAACCTTATACTGCTATTTCTTCGCCTCTGTCTTTAGACGCAACAGCAGTGCGCAAATCTGCCGGAGGCGTTGAAGGACAAAGACGTCCACTGCTGGCATCGCAGATGCAGGTGCTGTGTTTGGGGTTTCATGGAAATCCAGATCAAGGATGTTGCCTATAAGTGACATTGGGGGTAATTCAGAGTTGATCGCAGCAGCAAAAAGTTAATAGACAAAACCATGTGCAGTGCAGGTGGGGCAGATGTAACATGTGCAGAGAGAGTTAGATTTGGGTGGGGTGTGTTCTAACTGAAATCTAAACTGCAGTGTAAAAATAAAGCAGCCAGTATTTACCCTGCACAGAAACAATATAACCACCCCAAATCTAACTCTCTCTGCACATGTTACATCTGCCCCCCTGCAGTGCACATGGTTTTGCGCAACTGCTAACAAATTTGCTGCTGCGATCAGATCTGAATTACCCCCATTATTCAGTGTCATGCAAATGCTTTAAATGTGAGTGAGAGTTTCATCTGCACTTTCCCCGGCAGGTAGGGGCGAGGACATATCTCGCTCTGCGATGTTCTGCAGGGTTCCTGTAGCCGGCGGTTGCGCGGTTACACTGCGATGAAAGCTCTTTCTGGCTGATGGTGGGATAGGAGCATGATGTGCAGTCACATTGGCATATAGCTGAGCGCGTCATTCTGGTCACCACATCCGATCATATAAGATGTGCAGGAAGCCACACAGAGGGCTGGTTTGTGGGTCACTGACAACGGCTGATGTGAAACAACACAATGTGCAATACAAATGTTCTGCAAACCTGGTGAATAAACCACAGAGCTCCGCCCTCAGCGAACGCCTCTAAACACTCATGTCATATACTAGCCGGGGGACTGGCGGTAGTTTCTGCTGTATAATTCCCGCACAGTCACTGCGATTGGTTCCGGGTAGCGTGCAAGTCTGTTTTGCAGATGGATCCTGCCATGTTTAGCACTGCGGATGCGACAGAGCGGAGCATAGGTAACAATGAGCGACTGCGGGCGATCGTCCACTAAATGGGTGTGACTGGGTGGCAGCAAGGCGCACAGGCGGCACTGTGGATTATGCTGAATCCAGCGTACGCAGAGATCTGTCTGGTTTTGGACAGACCTCTTGCACCAAGGATAACGGAAGCGAATGGGTGGGGTTGGTGCAGGTGCACAGATGGGTGTAACCGCGCATATGGGGGAGGATCAATCAGCCCCTGCAGGCAGCTCTGGACTTCATTTATGCAGCGTGCCTGTTCACATCAAGTTTTGTGTTCTGGTGTCCTGTCGTCTTGCACATGTACGGCACAAACCGCCGCTCCGCCCTGTGTACAAAGTGCGCACTGAGCTGCGGCCTCCTGCGCCGCTCCTTCCATTTAAATAAAGTTTTCAGCGTTTCTCCTAAAATACTTTCCAGTTTAAATAAATCACGTATGTGACGGAAAACGGGGACTTAAGTCACTTTTCCCCATTCAGACAACAATGGATCTGAATTATTTGTATCTGGAACACTGCACAAGCTTCCTGTACGGTATGTACTAATGTTATTTCTGGGCTAATTGCAGCTCTCCCCTGTTATTACATTGTGCTGCGCAGTGTGGAAATGATCTCGTCACTGCTGAGCGCGTGGGTAAGAAACACAAGCATTGGAGATTCTGTGCACGGTCAGAGGACACGTAACCTCTGAAAGCCCATTAGAGTGATTTCTCTACAAAGTTATTTGCCTGTTTAATGCTCCAGAGCCGTGCAGAGTCATACAGGAGTCAGCCTGCGCTGTAACAGGGCGCTCGCGCACACACAAAGGTCTGTGGGGGATTGTTAACGCACTGCGTGCTATACCGTGATGCGTGTACGCTTACACCTGTTTTCTGACGGATCGTCTGCACCTTGCACGTAGCGCAAGTAGCCCTTTGTGGCTCCTTCTTTCCCCAACGGTCCCTAGAGCTCACGCTCCACTCCTGCATGTGTCGCAGAAAGGCCCAGATTTATCAAGCCTTGGAGAGTGATAATGTGCACGGTGATAAACTACCAACTAATCAGCTCCTATCATTTTTCAAACACAGCCTGTGACATGACAGTTGGGAGCTGATTGGTTGGTACTTTATCACCTTGCAATTTATAACTCTCCAAGGCTTGATAAATCTGGGCCAAAATGTCCGCAGTGGCAAGGAGCGCCGTACGGGTCGGATCTGGAGTGGGTTCAGCGGTCCATCAAATGCGTCTCTGGGTGGTTGCTGCGCGGACGCACGGAGAAGATGCCTCCCGAGAGTGTTGTGGGCGTGTAACCCCGCGTCCGTGTTTGAGGCGTGCAGACAGATGGGACGTCTGTTCTCAGGCGCGTATTCTGCGTCCAGCGTGAGGTGGGTGTAAGCGCCAATACTTATGGTGGCAGCTGCAGCCGGACCAGTGGGCAGTGCGATGTATGCGCGTGGCGACGGCCAGATACTCGCATAGATACTTGCATTAGATTAAGGTTATACGTAAGGGACCTATTTCCATGGGGGTCATTCCGAGTTGTTCGCTCGGTAAATTTCTTCGCATCGCAGCGATTTTCCGCTTAGTGCGCATGCGCAATGTTCGCACTGCGACTGCGCCAAGTAAATTTGCTATGCAGTTAGGAATTTTACTCACGGCTTTTTCTTCGTTCTGGTGATCGTACTGTGATTGACAGGAAGTGGGTGTTTCTGGGCGGAAACAGGCCGTTTTATGGGTGTGTGGGGAAAAACGCTACAGTTTCTGGGAAAAACGCGGGAGTGGCTGGAGAAACGGAGGAGTGTCTGGACGAATGCTGGGTGTGTTTGTGACGTCAAACCAGGAACGACAAGCACTGAACTGATCTCACTGGAAGAGTAAGTCTCGAGCTACTCAGAAACTGCACAGAGAAGTCTTTTCGCAATATTGCGAATCTTTCGTTCGCAATTTTAAGAAGCTAAGATTCACTCCCAGTAGGCGACGGCTTAGCGTGTGTAAAGCTGCTAAAAGCAGCTTGCGAGCGAACAACTCGGAATGACCCCCCATATACGCAGTTCTATGGAACTACTGTAGACGCAAAAGGACTTTTGTTATGTAATATATTTACAGGCTGCAAATTAATATCAACTCCGACAAGTTCAGAAGTAAAAAAGTCAGCGATCGTTAGAAAATAATGTCATTTATTTAACAGATTTTAGTCCTAAACAAAAAAAAAACACCCAAAAACACCCAGCGCTAGAACCAAGTCTGTTTCCCCACCCAGGACCAGGGCTCAGCGGCATGAGCAGAACTTATAGTGACAGCGATGTGTGTAATGATGAATAAATGATATAATAATACAGATCAGATGGCCCGGGCACTCCGTACATACAGTATTACAGCACCGGTATCTCCACTGATCAGAGGACCTGGGCACTCCGTACATATTACAGCACGGGTATCCCCACAGATCAGAGGACCTGGGCACTCTGTATATATTACAGCACGGGTATCCCCACTGATCAGAGGGCCCGGGTACTCCGTACATATTACAGCACGGGTATCCCCACAGATCAGAGGACCTGGGCACTCTGTATATATTACAGCACGGGTATCCCCACTGATCAGAGGGCCCGGGTACTCCGTACATAATACACCATGGGTATCCCCACTGATCAGAGGACCTGGGCACTCCGTACATACAGTATTACAGCACCGGTATCTCCACTGATCAGAGGACCTGGGCACTCTGTATATATTACACCTCGGTATCCCCACTGATCAGATGGCCCGGGGCACTCCATACATATTCCCCCCCACCCCCCGGTATCCCCACTGATCAGATGGCCCGGGGCACTCCATACATATTCCCCCCCCCCACCCCCCCCGGTATCCCCACAGATCAGATGGCCCGGGGCACTCCATACATATTCCTCCCCCCCCCCCCCCCCCCGGTATCCCCACCGATCAGATGGCCCGGGGCACTCCATACATATTCCCCCCCCCCCCCCCCGGTATCCCCACTGAACAGATGGCCTGGGGCACTCCATACATATTCCCCCCCCCCCCCCCCCGGTATCCCCACTGATCAGATGGCCCGGGGCACTCCATACATATTCCCCCCCCCCCCCCGGTATCCCCACTGAACAGATGGCCCGGGGCACTCCATACATATTCCCCCCCCCCCCCCCGGTATCCCCACTGAACAGATGGCCCGGGGCACTCCATACATATTCCCCCCCCCCCCCCGGTATCCCCACTGATCAGATGGCCCGGGGCACTCCATACATATTTCCCCCCCCGGTATCCCCACAGATCAGAGCACCACCGCTGGTTTCCGCACATTTTCCTCTTATCTCTCTTCTTTTAGTTTCTTCATAGCGTCACTGACCAGGTCACAGGATTTCTTATGCTTCTCCCAGTGCTGCACTTGGCATTGTCTGAGGGACAGGATGGAATCATGAACACATGACCGGTGGGTGGTCTCTGTATTATACAACCTATATCACAGAAACAGATGGAGATATGCGAGTATACGGCGCTGTTATATCTCATCTATTTCCCCAGCATCAGCTGTAACACAATGTTATTAGTAAGTGTGCAATGGGGCGCTGTGGGGGTTATTCAGACCGGATCGCTGTTGTGCGAATTCACTGCGCATGCGTATGGATCGTAGTACGCATGTGCGAGGCCAAACAGAGGAAAAATCCAGCTACTGTTTTGATCGCTGGCTGTACGCAAGTTGATTGACAGGATACCGGCGTTTGGGGGTGGTAACTTGTGGTTTTCTGGGAGTGTCAGGAAAAATGCAGGTGTGCCCATGCGTTTTCAGAGCGGGTGTGTGACGTCAGCTCCGGGCCCCGATCAGCCTGATTCCTACGCACTGTAGGACTAAGTCCTGGGCTACGCAAACACTGCAGAGTCTCGAAAAATAATTCAATGACGAGTGAGTTGCAAACAGATTTGCAGCTGGCTGGCGATCGGCGAGATTTTTGCAAGCTGTACGCAGACTTACAAGGGGCGGGTTTTCACTTTGTCTGGGCGGCAGCTATCTGATCACAGACCTCTGCAAATTTGCAGAGCAGCATTCAGGTCTGAATAACCCCCTATAGCCCTACAGCATCATGTCAGAAACACTCTGTGCTGCTGGGGACCCTGCTCCTCCCACTATATAACTCTCAGTCTGTGGCTTCCTGCTGCCTCCATTCCCCTCCTCACATCATGTCACTGCCCCTGTCACATGTAGCCCTGTCCTCACTGACACATCACTCATCTCCTGATATACTCTGTGCTGCTGGGGACCCTGCTCCTCCCACTATATAACTCTCAGTCTGTGGCTTCCTGCTGCCTCCATTCCCCTCCTCACAGCATGTCACTGCCCCTGTCACATGCAGCCCTGTCCTCACTGACACATCACTCATCTCCTGATACACTCTGTGCTGCTGGGGACCCTGCTCCTCCCACTATATAACTCTCAGTCTGTGGCTTCCTGCTGCCTCCATTCCCCTCCTCACATCATGTCACTGCCCCTGTCACATGCAGCCCTGTCCTCACTGACACATCACTCATCTCCTGATATACTCTGTGCTGCTGGGGACCCTGCTCCTCCCACTATATAACGCTCAGTCTATGGCTCCCTGCTGCCTTCATTCCCCTCCTCACATCATGTCACTGCCCCTGTCACATGCAGCCCTGTCCTCACTGACACATCACTCATCTCCTGATATACTCTGTGCTGCTGGGGACCCTGCTCCTTCCACTATATAACTCTCAGTCTGTGGCTTCCTGCTGCCTCCATTCCCCTCCTCACATCATGTCACTGCCCCTGTCACATGCAGCCCTGTCCTCACTGACACATCACTCATCTCCTGATGTACTCTGTGCTGCTGGGGACCCTGCTCCTCCCACTATATAACTCTCAGTCTGTGGCTTCCTGCTGCCTCCATTCCCCTCCTCACATCATGGTACTGCCCCTGTCACATGCAGCCCTGTCCTCACTGACACATCACTCATCTCCTGATATACTCTGTGCTGCTGGGGACCCTGCTCCTCCCACTATATAACTCTCAGTCTGTGGCTCCCTGCTGCCTCCATTCCCCTCCTCACATCATGTCACTGCCCCTGTCACATGCAGCCCTGTCCTCACTGACACATCACTCATCTCCTGATATACTCTGTGCTGCTGGGGACCCTGCTCCTCCCACTATATAACTCTCAGTCTGTGGCTTCCTGCTGCCTCCATTCACCTCCTCACATCATGTCACTGCCCCTGTCACATGCAGCCCTGTCCTCACTGACACATCACTCATCTCCTGATATGCTCTGTGCTGCTGGGGACCCTGCTCCTCCCACTATATAACTCTCAGTCTGTGGCTCCCTGCTGCCTCCATTCCCCTCCTCACATCATGTCACTGCCCCTGTCACATGCAGCCCTGTCCTCACTGACACATCACTCATCTCCTGATATACTCTGTGCTGCTGGGGACCCTGCTCCTCCCACTATATAACTCTCAGTCTGTGGCTCCCTGCTGCCTCCATTCCCTTCCTCACATCATGTCACTGCCCCTGTCACATGCAGCCCTGTCCTAACACATCACTCATCTCCTGATATACTCTGTGCTGCTTTGAACCCTGCTCCTCCCACTATATAACTCTCAGCCTGTGACTTCCTGCTGCCTCCATTCCCCTCCTCACATCATGTCACTGCCCCTGTCACATGCAGCCCTGTCCTCCTGATATACTCTGTGCTGCTGGGGACCCTGCTCCTCCCACTATATAACGCTCAGTGTGTGGCTCCCTGCTGCCTCCATTCCCCTCCTCACATCATGTCACTGCCCCTGTCACATGCAGCCCTGTCCTCACTGACACATCACTCATCTCCTGATATACTCTGTGCTGCTGGGGACCCTGCTCCTCCCACTATATAACTCTCAGTCTGTGGCTCCCTGCTGCCTCCATTCCCTTCCTCACATCATGTCACTGCCCCTGTCACATGCAGCCCTGTCCTAACACATCACTCATCTCCTGATATACTCTGTGCTGCTTTGAACCCTGCTCCTCCCACTATATAACTCTCAGCCTGTGACTTCCTGCTGCCTCCATTCCCCTCCTCACATCATGTCACTGCCCCTGTCACATGCAGCCCTGACCTCACTGACACATCCCTCATCTCCTGATGTACTCTGTGCTGCTGGGGTCCCTGCTCCTCCCACTATATAACTCTCAGTCTGTGGCTTCCTGCTGCCCCTGTCACATGCAGCCCTGTCCTCACTGACACATCACTCATCTCCTGATATACTCTGTGCTGCTGGGGTCCCTGCTCCTCCCACTATATAACTCTCAGTCTGTGGCTTCCTGCTGCCTCCATTCCCCTCCTCACATCATGTCACTGCCCCTGTCACATGCAGCCCTGTCCTCCTGATATACTCTGTGCTGCTGGGGACCCTGCTCCTCCCACTATATAACTCTCAGTCTGTGGCTTCCTGCTGTCTCCATTCCCCTCCTCACATCATGTCACTGCCCCTGTCACATGCAGCCCTGTCCTCACTGACACATCACTCATCTCCTGATATACTCTGTGCTGCTGGGGTCCCTGCTCCTCCCACTATATAACTCTCAGTCTGTGGCTTCCTGCTGCCTCCATTCCTCTCCTCACATCATGTCACTGCCCCTGTCACATGCAGCCCTGTCCTCACTGACACACCACTTATCTCCTGATATACTCTGTGCTGCTGGGGACCCTGCTCCTCCCACTATATAACTCTCAGTCTGTGGCTTCCTGCTGTCTCTGTTCCCCTCCTCACATCATGTCACTGCCCCTGTCACGTGCAGCCCGGTCCTCACGGACACATCACTCATCTCCTGATATACTCTGTGCTGCTGGTGACCCTGCTCCTCCCACTATATAACGCTCAGTCTGTGGCTTCCTGCTGCCTCCATTCCCCTCCTCACATCATGTCACTGCCCCTGTCACGTGCAGCCCTGTCCTCTCTAACACATCACTGATCTCCTTATATACTATGTGCTGCTGGGGAACCTGCTCCTCCCACTAGATAACTCTCAGCCTGTGACTTCCTGCTGCCTCCATTCCCCTCCTCACATCATGTCACTGCCCCTGTCACATGCAGCCCTGTCCTCCTGATATACTCTGTGCTGCTGGGGACCCTGCTCCTCCCACTATATAACGCTCAGTGTGTGGCTCCCTGCTGCCTCCATTCCCCTCCTCACATCATGTTACTGCCCCTGTCACATGCAGCCCTGTCCTCACTGACACATCACTCATCTCCTGATATACTCTGTGCTGCTGGGGACCCTGCTCCTCCCACTATATAACTCTCAGTCTGTGGCTTCCTGCTGCCTCTATTCCCCTCCCTGTCACATGCAGCCCTGTCCTCACTGACACATCTCTTATCTCCTGATATACTCTGTGCTGCAGGGACCCTGCTCCTTCCACTATATAACTCTCAGTCTGTGGCTTCCTGCTGCCTCCATTCCCCTCCTCACATCATGTCACTGCCCCTGTCACATGCAGCCCTGTCCTCACTGACCCATCACTCCTCTCCTGATATACTCTGTGCTGCTGGGGGATCCTGCTCCTCCCACTATATAACTCAGTCTGTGGCTTCCTGCTGCCTCCATTCCCCTCCTCACATCATGTCACTGCCCCTGTCACATGCAGCTCTGTCCTCACTGACACATCACTCATCTCCTGATATACTCTGTGCTGCTGGGTACCCTGCTCCTCCCACTATATAACTCTCAGTCTGTGGCTTCCTGCTGCCTCCATTCCCCTCCTCACATCATGTCACTGCCCCTGTCACATGCAGCCCTGTCCTCACTGACACATCACTCATCTCCTGATATACTCTGTGCTGCTGGGGACCCTGCTCCTCCCACTATATAAAACTCTAAATCAATCGTTTTAATCCATTTTCCAATGTTTGGGAGAAAATGGTTGATTGTCATTTGCTCTCATCCATTACCAGATTCTTGTTCTCACCAGACAGATTGGACAGATAAATCTGCCAGTGTGTATACACCTTGACATCTGACACACGCAGCAGTTGAGGACTGGGGAGGGGTCATTCAGATCTGATCGATGGGCTGCAAATTTTGCTGTCCTGCATCCAGATAGTCGCCGCCTCCAGGGGGAGTGTGTATTCGCCGTACAAGTGTGTGTTCCTACAGTGCATCCGGAAAGTATTCACAGCACTTCACTTTTTCCACATTTTGTTATGTTACAGCCTTATTCCAAAATGGGACAAATTATTTTTTCCCCTCAAAATTCTACACACAATACCCCATAATGACAACGTGAAAACAGTTTGTTTTTTTAGATTTTTGCAAATTTATTAAAAATAAAAAACTAAGAAATCACATGTACATAAGTATTCACAACCTTTGCCATGAAGCTCAAAATTGAGCTCAGGTGCATCCTGTTTCCACTGATCATCCTTGAGATGTTCCTACAGCTTAATTGGAGTCCACCTGTGGTAAATTCAGCTGATAAGGTCCCACACTTGACAGTGCATGTCTGAGCACAAACCAAGCATGAAGTCAAAGGAATTGTCTCTAGACCTCCGAGACAGGATTGTCCTGAGGCACAAATCTGGGGAAGGGTACAGAAAAATATCTGCTGCTTTGAAGGTCCCAATGAGCACAGTCGCCTCCATCATCCGTAAATGGAAGAAATTTGGAATCACCAGGACTCTTCCTAGAGTTGGCCGGCTGTCTAAACTGAGCAATCGGGGGAGAAGGGCCCTAGTCAGGGAGGTGAATGGTGATCAAGAACCCGATGGTCACTCTGTCAGAGCTACAGCATTCCTATGTGGGTAGAGGAGAACCTTCCAGGAGGACAACCATCTCTGCAGCAATCCACCAATCATGCCTGTATGGTAGTGCGGCCAGATGGAAGCCACTCCTTAGTAAAAACCACATGGCAGCCTGCCTGGAGTTTGCCAAAATGCACCTGAAGGACTCTCAGACCATGAGAAACAAAATTCTCTGGTCTGATGAGACCAAGATTGAATTGGCGTGAATGCCAATTTGGCGTGAATGCCAGGCATCATGTTTGGCGGAAACCAGGCACCTGTCAGCACCAGGCCAATTCCATCGCTACAATGAAGCATGGTGGTCTCAGCATCATGCTGTGGGGATGTTTTTCAGCGGCGGGAACTGGGAGACTAGTCAGGATAGAGGGAAAGATGAATGCAGCAATGTACAGAGACATCCTGGATGAAAACCTGCTCCAGAGCACTCTTGACCTCAGACTGGGGCGACTGTTCATCTTTCAGCAGGAAAACGACCCTAAGCACACAGCCAAGATATCAGAGTAGTGGCTTCAGGACAACTCTATGAATGTCCTTGTGTGGCCCAGCCAGAGCCCAGACTTGAATCTGATTGAACATCTCTGGAGAGATCTGAAAATGGCTGTGCACCGACGCTTCCCATCCAACCTGATGGAGCTTGAGAGGTGATGCAAAGAGGAATAGGCGGAACTGCCCAAAGATAGGTGTGCCAAGCTTGTGGCATCATATTCAAAAAGACCTGAGGCTGTAATTGCTGCCAAAGGTGCATCAACAAAAGTATTGAGCAAAGGCTGTGAATACTTATGTACATGTGATTTCTTAGTTTTTTATTTTTAATAAATTTTCAAAAATCTCAAAAAAACTTTTTTTCACATTGTTATTATGGGGTATTGTGTGTAGAATTTTGAGGGGAAAAAAAATGAATGTATTCCATTTTGGAATAAGGCTGTAATATAACGAAATGTGGAAAACATGAAGTGATGTGAATACTTTCCGGATGCACTGTATATGTACGCCGAGCTGTTAAAAATAGGATTTTGGTACCTGCCGGTAAATCCTTTTCTCGTAGTCCGTAGAGGATGCTGGGGTCCACATTAGTACCATGGGGTATAGACATGTCCACCAGGAGCCATTGGCACTTTAAGAGTTTGAGAGTGTGGGCTGGCTCCTCCCTCTATGCCCCTCCTACCAGACTCGGTCTAGAAACTGTGCCTGAGGAGATGGACATCTTCGAGAGAAGGATTATACACAGATAGTGGTGAGATTCATACCAGCTCACACGTACAAGGCACGTCAAGCTAACGAGCTTGAAAACTCAGCAACCGCTGAAACATTACTTACCAAGTAACAATGCAGTACTTAACTAAAACGAAGTTGTACTGAACCAGATAACAATTGCAGGAAAACGAAGCGCTGGGCGGGCGCCCAGCATCCTCTACAGACTACGAGAAAAGGATTTACGGTAGGTAACCAAAATCCTATTTTCTCTTACGTCCTAGAGGATGCTGGAGTCCACATTAGTACCATGAGGATGTACCAAAGCTCCCAGAACGGGAGGGAGAGCGCGGGGGCTCCTGCAGAACTGATTGACTGAACTTCAGATCATCAGAGGCCAAAGTATCGAACTTGTAGAACTTAGCAAACGTGTTCGACCCAAACCAAGTTGCAGCTCGGCAAAGTTGTAACGCCGAGACACCCCGGGCAGCCGCCCAGGAAGACCCCACCTTACGAGTAGAACATACGTAGGACATGGCAATCCCGCCGTAGAATACGCATGCTGGATAGTGAACCTGATCCAGGGTGTCAAAGTCAGAAAAATGTCTCAATGCACGTTGCCATATTTGCACCGCACACTGGTCCGTGCTGCGCATGCGTACGCTCTCCCGTGGAAGCGCATACCCGCAATAGCGTGCACTCGCACGCGCAGTATGCGCATTTACGGTAGAGTTTATGTGATCGTAGCGTGCGACTCATTAGTTACAAATGTTCACAATTAATGTAGTTTATAGATCATGATCCCTTTGATAGTTTCTGTAAGTTTGGTTAAAGTATAATGTCCCAGAGCTGAGGAATCCCTCTTTGCATCGTACGAAGGGTTTAACAGGAATCATACAGCAGTGTTTGGTACCCATCGGAAGAGTATTTGATTAGCAATATTCCGGTGTTGGTTTGGAGCGTATTAATCGCTCGTGCGAATAGTTATGGACATAAGAAGTTTATGTCCATTTCTATGATTTGCACATACTCAGGTATGCGGCGGGAAACCCAGTTTCCCACCCACCTGAGCTGTTGGAAATCGTCACAGCCCACCTGTATGAATCACCCTATGACCTTTTGTTATGATGCAGGGCCGAATTCCTTCGGCCAATGGACAATGGGATTGTAGGACCAGGAGATTGCATTGTGTGTGGAGCATAAATAGGCAGGCCGACCACATCCAGCTCTCACTCTCTCATCAACGGTTATCTGCTGATAATCGGGAGCTGGATATCGAGGCGCTGGCGATCATACCCTTTGTGCGTAAGTTCTCTCCATAATCATTGTCTTTCTGCGAGCCAATCTCTCTCTCTCTCTCTCTCTCTATCTCCCTCTCTCCTCTTTTTCTCTTAAATACCTTATAGTATTATAGTATTGTATCGTATTGCATTTAGGTCAGTGTAGTATTGTCTTTTTGTATTTATTGTTTAGTTCTGTGGTTAGGAAGTCTCTGTTATATTGTAGTGTATCATATGTACTGTTATCCCCTTTTACAAGTATATTAGACATAATACAGTTAATAGGCCTTGGAAACCTAAACCAGTATCTGTGTATTTCCTATAGTGATAAGTGTTCATTTGAGCGTCGGTGACGCTCATGCAGCTTTGTAGATAGTCAGGTTCCACAAGGTTGCACTTACACCCTGTACTCACATTAAGGTATTCAGTGTATTTCATCGGTATAAGGTTTAACATAAAGGTATAGTGTTGTGAGCGTCTGCATCGCTGGTGACCTCCTCGTGGTCTCTAGCGTACGCTACGTTACAGCGAATCTTTCCCCTAGACATAACCAATAACGTGTCCTGTGATCACTGGGCCGTGAGCGAACGTGACGCTTGAGCGTCTCGCCTACGGCTGAGCGATCGTTACGCAAATAGCGTATCATTACGGTATTTCTTAAATAAACAGCGTACAGTGTTCTTAGCTTCATAAGGGTTGTTTATACGACAAGGAATTTAGCATTGTCAATTGCGGGCTCGTCCGGTCCTTTTCACATCTGCACTAGGTAGATCAGCAGACATTATCCCCCAGCAAAAGGGTGGGAGGTTATCTCGCAGTTGCTGACGGGATAAGCGTCTGCTTCGCTTAGGTAAAGAGTGCTGAAGGAATCCGGTAACCGGAAGTAAGAACAAAACGCTTGTGTCTTTTAAAACTGTTTATTTTTCTTTTGTCTTGCGTACGCATACATTTATCTGCATTTCTGTTTCATTTTCGTATATCACTATTCCTGTTTGCCAATTTTTTATAGTTGATAGAAAGTGCTAAAAAAGAGATTTGCTGTTATTTTAGAGGTAATAGTTAAAGTATAGAACAAACACACGGTTTGTCTGAGATACAAGGCAGGCAGTGTGGATTGCGGTAGATGATCAGGGATCACCTACATTGATAAAATAAGAATTTACTTACCGATAATTCTATTTCTCGGAGTCCGTAGTGGATGCTGGGGTTCCTGAAAGGACCATGGGGAATAGCGGCTCCGCAGGAGACAGGGCACAAAAAAGTAAAGCTTTACTAGGTCAGGTGGTGTGCACTGGCTCCTCCCCCTATGACCCTCCTCCAGACTCCAGTTAGGTACTGTGCCCGGACGAGCATACACAATAAGGGAGGCATTTTGAATCCCGGGTAAGACTCATACCAGCCACACCAATCACACCGTACAACTTGTGATCTAAACCCAGTTAACAGTATGACAACAGAAAGGGCCTCTTAAAGATGGCTCCTTAACAATAACCCGAATTAGTTAACAATAACTATGTACAAGTATTGCAGATAATCCGCACTTGGGATGGGCGCCCAGCATCCACTACGGACTCCGAGAAATAGAATTATCGGTAAGTAAATTCTTATTTTCTCTATCGTCCTAAGTGGATGCTGGGGTTCCTGAAAGGACCATGGGGATTATACCAAAGCTCCCAAACGGGCGGGAGAGTGCGGATGACTCTGCAGCACCGAATGAGAGAACTCCAGGTCCTCCTTTGCCAGGGTATCAAATTTGTAAAATTTTACAAACGTGTTCTCCCCCGACCACGTAGCTGCTCGGCAGAGTTGTAATGCCGAGACCCCTCGGGCAGCCGCCCAAGATGAGCCCACCTTCCTTGTGGAGTGGGCTTTTACAGTTTTAGGCTGTGGCAGGCCTGCCACAGAATGTGCAAGTTGAATTGTGTTACAAATCCAACGAGCAATCGACTGCTTAGAAGCAGGTGCGCCCAACTTGTTGGGTGCATACAATATAAACAGCGAGTCAGATTTTCTGACTCCAGCCGTCCTTGCAATGTATATTTTTAAGGCTCTGACAACGTCCAACAACTTGGAGTCCTCCAAGTCGCTAGTGGCCGCAGGCACCACAATAGGTTGGTTCAGATGAAATGCTGATACCACTTTAGGGAGAAAATGCGGACGAGTCCGCAGTTCTGCCCTATCCGAATGGAAGATTAGATAAGGACTTTTATAAGATAAAGCCGCCAATTCAGATACTCTCCTGGCAGAGGCCAGGGCTAGTAACATAGTCACTTTCAATGTGAGATATTTCAAATCCACCTTTTTCAATGGTTCAAACCAATGGGATTTGAGGAAATCTAAAACTACATTTAGATCCCACGGTGCCACCGGAGGCACCACAGGAGGCTGTATATGCAGTACTCCCTTGACAAAAGTCTGGACCTCAGGGACAGAGGCCAATTCTTTTTGGAAGAATATTGACAGGGCCGAAATTTGAACCTTAATGGATCCCAATTTGAGACCCATAGATAATCCTGATTGCAGGAAATGTAGGAAACGACCCAGTTGGAATTCCTCCGTCGGAACCCTCCGATCCTCGCACCACGCTACATATTTTCGCCAAATGCGGTGATAATGTTTCACGGTGACTTCCTTCCGTGCCTTAATCAAGGTAGGAATGACTTCTTCTGGAATGCCTTTCCCTTTTAGGATCTGGCGTTCAACCGCCATGCCGTCAAACGCAGCCGCGGTAAGTCTTGAAAAAGACAGGGACCCTGCTGTAGCAGGTCCCTTCTCAGAGGTAGAGGCCACGGTTCGTCCGTGAGCATCTCTTGAAGTTCCGGATACCAAGTCCTTCTCGGCCAATCCGGAACCACTAGTATTGTTCTTACTCTTCTTTGCCGTATGATCTTCAATACCTTTGGTATGAGCGGCAGAGGAGGAAACACATACACTGACTGGTACACCCAAGGAGTTACCAGTGCGTCCACAGCTATTGCCTGTGGATCTCTTGACCTGGCGCAATATTTGTCCAGTTTCTTGTTGAGGCGAGACGCCATCATGTCTACAATTGGTCTTTCCCAACGGTCTATTAACATGTTGAAGACTTCTGGATGTAGACCCCACTCTCCCGGATGAAGATCGTGTCTGCTGAGGAAGTCTGCTTCCCAGTTGTCCACGCCCGGGATGAACACTGCTGACAGTGCTATCACGTGATTCTCCGCCCAGCGAAGAATCTTGGCAGCTTCTGCCATTGCACTCCTGCTTCTTGTGCCGCCCTGCCTGTTTACATGGGCGACCGCCGTGATGTTGTCCGACTGAATCAACACCAGCTTTCCTTGCAGGAGAAGTTCCGCCTGGCTTAGAGCATTGTAGATTGCTCTTAGTTCCAGAATGTTTATGTGAAGAGACTTTTCCAGACTCGTCCATACTCCCTGGAAGTTTCTTCCTTGTGTGACTGCTCCCCAGCCTCTCAGGCTGGCGTCCGTGGTCACCAGGATCCAATCCTGAATGCCGAATCTGCGGCCTTCTAATAGGTGAGCCTTCTGCAACCACCACAGAAGTGACACCCTTGTCTTTGGTGACAGGGTTATTCGCAGGTGCATCTGCAGATGCGACCCTGACCATTTGTCCAACAGATCCCTTTGGAATATTCTTGCATGGAATCTGCCGAATGGAATTGCTTCGTAAGAAGCCACCATTTTTCCCAGGACTCTTGTGCATTGATGTACTGACACTTTTCCTGGTTTTAGGAGGTTCCTGACCAGATCGGATAACTCCTTGGCTTTTTCCTCTGGAAGGAAAACCTTTTTCTGAACCGTGTCCAGAATCATTCCTAGGAACAGCAGACGAGTTGTCGGGATTAAATGGGATTTTGGAATATTCAGAATCCACCCGTGTTGTCTTAGCACCTCTTGAGATAGTGCTAAAGCTGTCTCCAGCTGTTCTCTGGACCTTGCCCTTATTAGGAGATCGTCCAAGTATGGGATAACTAATACGCCTTTTCTTCGAAGAAGAATCATCATCTCGGCCATTACCTTGGTAAAGACCCGAGGCGCCGTGGACAATCCGAACGGCAGCGTCTGAAACTGATAGTGACAGTTTTGAACAATGAACCTGAGGTACCCCTGGTGTGCGGGGTAAATCGGAACGTGTAGATACGCATCCTTGATGTCCAAGGATACCATAAAGTCCCCTTCTTCCAGGTTCGCTATCACTGCTCTGAGTGACTCCATCTTGAACTTGAACTTTTTTATGTAGAGGTTCAAGGACTTCAGATTTAGAATAGGCCTTACCGAGCCATCCGGCTTCGGTACCACAAATAGAGTGGAATAATACCCCTTTCCTTGTTGTAATAGGGGTACTTTGACTATCACCTGCTGAGCGTACAGCTTGTGAATGGCTTCCAACACCCTCTCCCTTTCGGAAGAGACGGTTGGTAAGGCAGACTTCAGGAAACGATGAGGAGGATCCGTCTCTAATTCCAACCTGTACCCCTGAGATATTATCTGCAGGATCCAGGGGTCTACCTGCGAGTGAGCCCACTGCGCGCTGTAATTTTTGAGACGGCCCCCCACTGTCCCCGAGTCCGCTTGAGAGGCCCCAGCGTCATGCTGAGGTTTTTGCAGGAGCCGGGGAGGGCTTCTGTTCCTGGGAAGGAGCTGCCTGTTGGTGTCTCTTCCCTCTTCCTCTGCCTCGTGGCAGGTACGACAAGCCCTTTGCTCTCTTATTTTTGTAGGAGCGAAAAGGCTGCGGTTGAAAGGTCGGTGCCTTTCTCTGTTGGGGAGTGACTTGAGGTAAAAAAGTGGATTTCCCGGCAGTAGCCGTGGCCACCAAGTCTGATAGACCAACTCCAAATAACTCCTCCCCTTTATACGGCAAAACCTCCATGTGACGTTTTGAATCCGCATCGCCTGTCCACTGTCGTGTCCATAAGGCTCTTCTGGCTGAAATGGACATAGCACTCACCCGAGATGCCAGTGTGCAAATATCCCTCTGTGCATCACGCATATAGATAAATGCATCCTTTATTTGTTCTAACGACAGTAAAACATTGTCCCTATCTAGGGTATCAATATTTTCAATCAGGGATTCTGACCAAACTACTCCAGCACTGCACATCCAGGCAGTTGCTATAGCTGGTCGTAGTATAACACCTGCATGTGTGTATATATTCTTTTGAATAACTTCCATCTTTCTATCTGATGGATCCTTAAGTGCGGCCGTCTCAGGAGAGGGTAACGCCACTTGTTTGGATAAGCGTGTGAGCGCCTTGTCCACCTTAGGGGGTGTTTCCCAGCGCGCCCTAACCTCTGGCGGGAAAGGGTATAATGCCAATAACTTTTTTGAAATTATCAACTTTTTATCAGGAGCAACCCACGCTTCATCACACACGTCATTTAATTCTTCTGATTCAGGAAAAACTGTTTGTAGTTTTTTCACACCATACATAATACCCTGTTTTACGGTATCTGTAGTATCAGCTAAATGTAACGTCTCCTTCATTGCCAAAATCATATAACGTGTGGCCCTACTGGAAAATACGTTTGAATTTCTACCGTCGTCACTGGAATCAGTGCCCGTGTCTGGGTCTGTGTCGACCGACTGAGGCAAAGGGCGTTTTACAGCCCCTGACGGTGTTTGAGGCGCCTGGACAGGCATTAATTGATTGTCCGGCCGCCTCATGTCCTCAACTGACTGTTTAAGGGAAGATAAACCATCACGTAATTCCACAAATAAAGGCATCCATTCTGGTGTCGACCCCCTGGGGGGTGACATCTGCATATTTGGCAATTGCTCCGCCTCCACACCAATATCGTCCTCATACATGTCGACACCACGTACCGACACACACCGCAAACTCACAGGGAATGCTCTAATGAAGACAGGACCCACTAGCCCTTTTGGGGAGACAGAGGGAGAGTCTGCCAGCACACACCACAAAGCGCTATATATACAAGGGATATCCTTATATTAAGTGCTCCCTTATAGCTGCTTTAATATATATATATATAGCCATTAATGTGCCCCCCCTCTCTGTTTTACCCTGTTTCTGTAGTGCAGTGCAGGGGAGAGACCTGGGAGCCGTTCTGACCAGCGGAGCTGTGACAGAAAATGGCGCCGTGTGCTGAGGAGATAGGCCCCGCCCCTTTTTCGGCGGGTTCTTCTCCCGCTATTTTTCCAGTCAGGCAGGGGTTAAATATCTCCATATAGCCCCTATGGGCTATATGTGAGGTATTTTTAGCCTTGTATAAGGTTTATATTTGCCTCTCAGAGCGCCCCCCCCCAGCGCTCTGCACCCTCAGTGACTGCCCAGTGAAGTGTGCTGAGAGGAAAATGGCGCACAGCTGCAGTGCTGTGCGCTACCTTATGAAGACTGAGGAGTCTTCAGCCGCCGGTTTCCGGACCTCTTCACGCTTCAGCATCTGCAAGGGGGTCGGCGGCGCGGCTCCGGGACCGGACTCCACGGCTGGGCCTGTGTTCGATCCCTCTGGAGCTAATGGTGTCCAGTAGCCAAGCAGCAAATCCACTCTGCATGCAGGTGAGTTTACTACTTTCCCCCTAAGTCCCACGTTGCAGTGATCCTGTTGCCAGCAGGACTCACTGTAAAGAAAAAAAACCTAAACTAAACTTTCTCTAAGCAGCTCTTTAGGAGAGCCACCTAGATTGCACCCTTCTCGTTCGGGCACAAAATCTAACTGGAGTCTGGAGGAGGGTCATAGGGGGAGGAGCCAGTGCACACCACCTGACCTAGTAAAGCTTTACTTTTTTGTGCCCTGTCTCCTGCGGAGCCGCTATTCCCCATGGTCCTTTCAGGAACCCCAGCATCCACTTAGGACGATAGAGAAATAAATATATTGTGTTACGGTGGATCCTTTGCATTGCGTACACGTGTCGCTAACAAAGACTAGCGTACGCAATCCAAAAGGCAGACGCACGCAGCGTTCACTACGCAACGTAGCGTCTGGTTACGCCCACGTAGCCCAAGTCACGAAAAGTTGAATTAGCGCAAAGCGATAATTAGCGCAAAAGCGATAAGTAACGCACAGCGGTAAATAACGCAAATCTATTTTTTTTGGAAAATCTGAAATTTAGTTTAACAGATCCTGCTCCTAATTGGTAACACTTTTGGCCTGAAGACAATTTCTGCGCAGAAATAGATATAGAAACAAAGTGTACATGTGTTGAGTGAGTGTGTTTTGTATACAAAAGTTTATATAACTTTAAGGTGGAACCAAAAGGAAAGTCGGGTACTCGTCAAGGAACATACGTGTAAGTGACATATACGGTGGCCAGGGAGGCATCCCTGGTTAAATAATATTTGAGCATTAGAGTATAGCGGACCATAAGGTAACAAGACCAGGAGGTCATAAGGAACAAGACCAGGAGGTCGTAAGGTAAAAGGTCCGCTATAAAAGTCCAGTGGCACAACGCCTGGGGTGTTGGTGCAGAACCCATATAGGCCATAAGCTCTTGCTGAAGGAATCGCGGCCGGAAACATCGATTCCATTGGTCTTTCAGTACATGACAAATAGTGCTCGTGTACTGAACGATTGGACCACACGTAATTGTGTGCAGTAGTTAGTAATCTGACCTAAATACCATTAGAGTAAAGTGGTCACAAACGCTATTTGTACATTCTGACGTGATTTGTGTAATTTTTTATTTTTGGAAGGGAAGTTCGCTGGTCACTCAGGAACTATCTAACAACCCCAACTTTACTGGAAAGAGTAAGTGTCCTGCGGGTAACCCTCATATGTTCCAGTAAACTGAAGGTTCCATAGGGGCCCTGTATCGAGTACGCTGGCATCATAACGGTGTTTACAGGTCGTATTGGTCGAGGTGGGCGAGTGAGTGGGGTACTCGGTAAACCGCCACCGCCGGCCTACTGTGGAGTAATTTGGTTGTCTGAAAAGGCTTGCTGAAAACCTTGATACAGAAAATCCAAGGAGGATTAAGCAACACCTACAGACTATGGGGGCCAGTTGCTCAGGTAGGGGGCGATCAACCCTGGTTCAGGTTGATTCTGTGAACCGACCAGTTGGGTCGGCACGATATGTAATGTGTGAAAAATATGGAATTCACACCGAATCTTTATGTGATGAATGGGAGAGAATGACTGTACAAGACAGGGACAAGTTCCCAAGAATAGGTAGCTTCAGTCCAGAGGTGTTACAAAATTTAAGGAGGAGGATATGTCTCGTAAAATCAGCAAAGAGACGAATTCAGCATCATGATTATTTACAGTTATGGCACCAGGAAGGTGAGATACAGAGAGGTTTGGCTCTGGCGGCGGGATCTGGGGCAGTCAGGAAGTTGATTGCCACAGCTCCTCCCCCACCATACATTGCAGGAGAGAAGTTGATTGCGGAGAGAAACGCACTGGGTTGTAAAACACAAACTCTTAGTAACACTGTAAATGTTAATGATGTTAACCAAATAACTCATGCAAGTATTAACCCGTGCAAGATGTACCCTGTTTTGAACCTTCCTCAGGAGTGTGATCAAGAAGACGATTCAGCAACAATTTCAGCTCTCTCTCTTGCAGCCACCATAGCAGAGACCACAGTAGGCACAGCGACACCCACGAGATTAGTGAAAGCCCCTAGCGGAGGGATAGGTGAGGTCGTGTCAACGGGTAAGTACGGCACCATGCACTACACTGAAACAATTGTACCACAACAAGCTGTAGAATCTACACAGGAAGAGGCTGTTAGAATTGCTCCTGTAAGGGTAATAGCAGTTCCCAATGGAAAAACAGATGTGTCTGGAGCCACTCCCATAAGGAACATTGCCATGTACACTCCATTTTCCAGAATGGAATTAAGAACAATAGTGTCCGAATTTCCTGACCCCAGGAAGGATTTAGTTGCTAGCCAAAAATACATCAGGGATTTAGGTAACACGGTAGAACCCAACAACAAGGATTGGCAGATACTGCTAAGAGCTTGTTTACCTTCCAATGTTGATGCAACTCAGTTTTTAGCTGATTGTGCATTGGATAAAGATGTACCGCTTACAGACGTGTACAACAAGGATAATGTAAAAAGGATAAATTTACAGCTAAAAGAGTATTTCCCAGCCGTTGTTAAATGGAATAAAATATTTTCCATTAAGCAAAAGGAGTCCGAAACGGCAATAGAATATTTTCACCGGGCACTATTAGAAATGGCAAAGTACACTGGTATAGAAGACATAAAGACCAACCCAAACCATCGAGAAGTAGCAGTATCTGTACTGATGGATGGTTTGAAAGAAACATTAAAAGCTAGGGTACAGACCACGCAGCCATGTTGGCGAGGTCTGTCAGTGTCCACCTTGAGAGAGGCTGCTATTGATCACGACAGAAATATCACTAGGCACAGGGAGTCGCAAAGTGATAAGTTGATGTCCGTAAGTATACAGGCGCTGACCACAAGGCAGCCTGCGTATGTACCACCGAATCCTGTGGGTAAGGCAAGTGTAATAACATGTTTTTCTTGTAACAAACCAGGACATTTTGCACGAGACTGTAGAGTAAGAAATGTACAAAGGTCTTTTCAACCCCCTAGACAACAACACCACACACGACATTGGGAACAGGGTCCACAGAGGCGGAGTTTTGAGCCACATACAGGGGAAACAAAAAGATATCCCCCACACAGAGATTGGCATGCCTCTGGTAGTTCCCAGCTAACTCCCTCACAAGTAGTTGCTGCCAGCGGGATTCAGGGAGGTCAGCATACCCAATAGGGGTGTGGCCATACCTGTAATCTGCAACCAGTTAAATTGATTGCCAGTCTTGGAAGCGAACCAGAGATTGCAATCAATGTAGCCGGTAAAACTTTAAACTTTCTTGTAGACACAGGGGCGGCCAAGTCAGTGATCAATTCGACAGTGGGCATGAGAACCACTGGTAGGACAGTTCCAGCCATAGGAGTAACAGGAGTAGTCCAGCACTACCCTGTTAGCAAACCAGCCGAGATTACAATAGGGCCTTTGCATACCAAGCATTCCTTTTTGCTGGCTGCATCGGCACCGACCAATCTCCTGGGAAGAGACTTACTATGTAAAATGGGTTGCGTCATTTATTGTACTCCTGAAGGTGTATTCTTGGACATCCCTGAGAATCACGCTCAGGAAGTACGAGACATGTTAGACTCCCCATCAAAATTAATGTCACATTCCATTATGACAAATAGGAATCCATCCCAAGTAGAAGAGATGACATCTCAGATACCAGAGTCGCTTTGGACAAAAGATGGACAGGACACTGGATTAATGGCAAATGTAGCTCCAGTAGTTGTACAAGTAAAAGATGGTAGGATAGCTCCAAAAATCCCACAGTATCCTCTGAAGCCAGAGGTGGAGTTAGGAGTTTTCCCGGTAATAGAGCGCTTGCTACAACAGGGCATTCTAGTAAGAACGTCCAGCACAGCAAATAGTCCCATCTTCCCTGTTAAAAAGAGTGGGGGGAGGGGTTACAGGCTAGTGCAGGATCTAAGGGGGATTAACAAAATAGTTGAGAGTCAGTTCCCCGTAGTGCCTAATCCAGCTGTCATCCTAATGCAAATTCCTCCCACTGCCAAATTTTTCACTGTTATTGACCTCTGCTCCGCTTTCTTTTCGGTACCTCTGCACCCTGACAGCCAATATTTGTTTGCATTCACATACAGAGGAGTCCAATATACGTGGACTCGGTTACCCCAAGGTTTCATAGATAGTCCAAGTATATTTTCTCAGGCTTTGCATGATTGTTTACAGTCTTTCCAACCGGAAAGTGGATCAGTGTTGATACAGTACGTGGATGATCTACTGCTGTGTTCTGATTCATTGGAGGCATCCCTGAAGGATACGAAACAGCTCCTGTTTCATCTTTCAGACACAGGTCACAAGGTCTCCAAAGACAAGTTGCAATTATGCCAAGCTAAGGTAAAATACTTGGGACACTGTCTAACACAAGGACTGAGACACCTGACCGCTGATAGAATCCAAGCCATTAGAGACATGACACTGCCACAAACCCAGCAACAGATCAGGACGTTTTTAGGAATGTGTGGGTATTGCCGTAATTGGATCCCAGGGTTTTCCATATTGGCGCTACCTTTGCAGGAAATGGTCTCTTCAAACAAACCTGATCGGATTTCGCATACAGACGAATCTGAAACAGCATTTGAGAGACTCAAACAGTGCCTAACGCAGGCACCAGCACTAGGTATGCCAGACTATGGGAAACCCTTTGAACTATACGGAACAGAAAGTGCTGGGTGCGCAGCAGGGGTACTAACACAAAAACACGGTGATGCCAGCAGGCCAATTGCATACTACAGCGCGCAGCTAGACACGGTAGCGCGATCCCTCCCCACATGCTTGCGTAGCGTTGCAGCGATAGCATTGCTAGTGACGAAAGGCGAAGATGTCGTGCTAGGCCACAACCTCACAATCCATACACCACATGCGGTATCGGCCTTATTGAATTCTGCCCAAACCAGACATGTCTCATCAGCAAGGTTTACGAGATGGGAATTGGCATTAATGGCCCCAGTAAACATCACCATAAGGAGATGCAGCGCATTAAACCCTGCAACATTTCTCCCAGGTGTGCCTGGACAGGCACAAAGGGTGGGAGGTGAGAGTGATGGGGAAGGAGGATTTAATGCAAAGGAAGATACACATGATTGTATGGAATATTTGACCCAAAATTTTTCCGCAAGGCCTGACATCAGTGACAATCCACTAGAAGATGCAGAACTCACGTTCTACACGGACGGTAGTTGTCACAGACAGTCAGACTCGGGAGACTTGTGTACTGGATACGCAGTCGTAGATGACCAAGACACCATAGAAGCGGAACCGCTAGGCCCACCTCACTCAGCCCAGGTTGCTGAACTGGTCGCCCTAACCAGAGCATGTGAATTGGCTAAGGGTAAGTCTGCCAATATCTACACCGATTCTAGATACGCGTTCGGGGTAGTCCATGATTTCGGAGCGCTATGGCGTCTCAGAAATTTCATGACGGCAGCTGGTACACCGATAGCGCATGCAGCTCACATAAAAAGGCTTCTAACAGCGATACAGGAACCCGACAGAGTGGCTGTTATCAAATGTAAAGCACATACATATAGTCAAGACCCAGTATCCCTTGGTAACAGCCGAGCAGACGAAGCTGCAAAGCTTGCAGCTGCTACCCCCATACGGACAGACACCACACAACTGATGGTATTTAATACCATCAACACACAAAAGTTGTGTGAAATGCAGAATTTGTGTTCCACTCAGGAGAAGGCAGTCTGGAAGGCAAAGGGATATGGCCAGGAGTCCTCAGGGCTCTGGACGGATGGAAATGGTAAACCAGTGGCCCCCAGGGCATACCTTCCGTGTCTGGCTGAAGCAGCTCACGGGCTGACTCATCTAGGCAAGGAGGGGATGTGCAAATTGGTAAGAGCATACTGGTGCGCCCCAGGATTCTCCTCTCATGCTAGTAAAAGAGCAATGTCATGCCTTACCTGTCTGAGAAAGAATATTGGAAAGGCAATACCTACAGAACCCTCCCATATCCCACCTGCCGGCGGCCCTTTCCAAGTAATACAAATTGACTTCATTCAATTACCCCCATGTAGAAATTTGAAATATGTACTTGTTTGCATAGATGTTTTCTCGAATTGGGTCGAGGCTTTTCCAGCAGCTACAAATACCGCTATGTTTACAGCTAAGAAAATTGTGCAGGAATTTGTATGTAGATATGGTATCCCTAGAATCATTGAAAGTGATAGGGGTACCCATTTTACAGGTGATGTCTTTCAAGGAATGTGTAAGTTGATGGGAATTGATAGTAAGCTGCACACTCCGTACCGTCCACAGGCGAGTGCGAAGGTCGAAAGAGTGAACAGCACTATTAAAAATAAATTGAGTAAAGTAATGGCAGAGACAGGATTGACGTGGCCAGAAGCTTTACCCATTGTTTTGTATAGTATCAGAACCACTCCCAGGTCCCCTCTTAATCTGTCTCCTTTTGAAATTCTGTTTGGTCGACAACCGCATGTCATAATTAACCCTCAGGATGATTTGAAATGTAACAATGAAGTAACTGTAAAGTACTTAATTAATATGAGTAAGCAGTTGAGGAATCAAAATGATAATCTGAAGTTGGTGATTCCTGATTTACCAGATAGTAATTGTCATGACATTGAACCTGGGGATTATGTAATGATACGAAATTTTCTACGCTCAGGTTGTCTTATTGATAGATGGGAAGGACCATACCAGGTCTTATTGACTAGCACCACAGCATTGAAGGTTGCTGAGAGAGAGACTTGGGTCCATTCATCCCACTGCAAGAAGGTTGCTGATCCAGAGAAGTCCCGTGATAAGGAACAGACGGTAGAGGTTGTATCACTAGAGTGTCTGTTCCAGGAGGACTGAGGCGGCACCTGAGCCTTGAAGACCGAAAGCAGCTGTCGACTCCCCTCTCCCTTTTATTGTTTTCTCCACTTCCCATCCCCTCTCCTTTAAAATTTCTTTTTCCCCCTTCTCATTCTTCTCTATTTCCTCCTCAAAGATGGACTTGCCCCAAGAGACTGTGATCCGGATTTTGATGTTAACCATGATGTTGACCAGAGCAGTCTGTTCCGGCGAGAGTACCATAGAGGTCGAAAGAGGTTCTGGAATGGGTTCCGATTATGATGATGGAGGCGTAGTTTTCCAAGATCAACCAAGCCAACAAGCAAAGGCGAGTATCAGAAAACGATCCGATAGAAGAAATTGTGATGGATTGTTAGCTGAGGAAAATTGTATCTGTAGGCTCTGTGATAATCTGGTTGAAGATGGATGCATAAAGAAATGCCAATCTAGTTTTAATATCCATATGGACCGGCATCCATTGAGTGACTATCACTCCTTAGTGGGTAACGTGTTAAACCAAACAGATTGTTGGGTATGCTCTCAAGTACCTCAGGGTCACAGTAAATCAGGGCTAGTACCATTTCCTTTAACGTTAGGGGAGGTACTTGAGCTAAGTGGTGGGAGACCGGTGGACCGGAGGTTTAACATCTCCAGCCCTCCTAGTTTGAAGCTCCACCAATACCATGTGGATAGGTCCCTCATATGTTTTAACATCTCCAATCCCAGAAAACCGGGAAATTGGGAAGTGTCATGGAGCAACCTTACCATGACCTTTTCACACAGAGCAGATAGAATGCCTACAGATACAGAGCTCGTACGCCACATAGCCAGTAGAGGAAAATCTTTCCGGTATCGATATACCTTAGGAAATAGGATTACTAAAGTTGGAGAGGTATCACCAGGATACTGTGCACATATCGTACAAACCGATACGTGCATTAGGCAGATGGAAGAATTAGGGTCAGGAGATTTCACCTGGAAGGTTTGTAACATGGTCATGTCCTTCTCCGTCCCCTATGTTCTCCCCGATGATGCATATTTCATATGTGGGAGAAAGGCGTACAAGTGGCTTGCCCCAAACTCTGAAGGATTGTGTTATATTGGAAAAGTATTGCCTGAAGTAATGACTGTTACACATGACAAAATGAAGGACATACACCGTGGTGCCCAAACTCCTTATACTCACACTCACTACGAGCACCTTGTTAAAAGACAACTGTCAGAAAGGTTAGAGCATCCGGCCTCTGATCTTATCCATGAATCCACCGGGATTCAGGTTCTGGTAGCGTTAGATTTCACTCGCACCGCTCGAGGTGTGATGAATTATAGATACATTTCCGCACTCGCCAATTTGTTAGATAATATCACTGAAATGTATGATGACACGTTTAGATACACTGGAAGGGAACTTCAAGCTTACAAAACAGAACTAGTTCAGCATAGGATGGTTCTTAATTATCTTACAGCAGTAACAGGCGGATATTGTGTTACATTGGCAACACAGTACGGCATAAAGTGTTGCACGTATATCACAAATAGCACCGAGGATCCGATAGAGGTCATAGACCAAAAGATGGACGATATTCTGCAATTAAAGTGGGAATTTCGTCGAAAACACAATCTCACCCTTGCTGCTGTAGGTAATGAGCTGACTGGTTGGGTGTCATGGTTGAACCCGCGAAATTGGTTCTCCGGTTTAGGAGACTGGGCTCAAGGAGTCATAATGGATGTTGGAAAGTTTCTCCTATGTATTTTGGGTGTCGTTATATCGTTTGGATTGATATTTAGATGCGGGCAGGCTTTAATAAGGTGCAAACAAAGTACAAAAGTGATGAGCTTGAGGAGTGAGGAAACTGTAATTAACCTGGATTTGATTTATGACCCAATGCTAGAAACCATGACGTAATGATGTAATGAGTATACGGTCCGTCTTTCACCCATTTCTATGTTTTCCTCCGAGGTACAAAGACCCACGTAGACGAAGGATTTGATGAGCCAAGGGGCCGACAACGGAAAGATGGAAAGAAGAAGAGCAGACGACCTGATAAACAAGATTTTGATGGACAATGCCATGGGTACCCCAGTTTCCCTAGGAACTTTAAAATCACGCTAGCCCAACATTTTTTGTAAATCCATGGACGTTGTATGCTTTACTCACGATTTATGAGCAAAAGCACAAAGAAGAAGACTCCAATCAACCGACACCAATCAAGACCCCAATCGACGAACGTACATTAACCTGACATAGAATATCATTGCATTTTTCGTAAGTGTTCTTTATCTTCATCTCTGCAACCCTCAGGTAATAACACACATAGTCGATAGGGAATACAGGCACAGATAGCAGCAACCACATACCCCCCCCCCAATTCATGTATCATCAACTAAAATGTGCATCCCCATTGTGTTACAACCACAGCCGAAATGAGCTCGGTAGAGTTTGACAGCCCATCCACAGACCTGTACCACAGGATAAGAAGGAATTCAAATGTATACTTCGCAATACCTCGAAGCTTGATTTACCACACGTACGGCACGATGATACATGACCCTCCAAACATGGACTCATACACACATGCTTCTACTTTCTCACTAGGTCATACCCTCTTCACACCTACTCCATTCTTCTTCCTTTCCCCACCATGGAAATCAATTAACCCCTGACTTACATTTTTCTCCTTAAATATTTTGTGGCAGTTATTATTGACTGCCAAAGGGTGGACTGTCAAAGTCAGAAAAATGTCTCAATGCACGTTGCCATATTTGCACCGCACACTGGTCCGTGCTGCGCATGCGTACGCTCTCCCGTGGAAGCGCATACCCGCAATAGCGTGCACTCGCACGCGCAGTATGCGCATTTACGGTAGAGTTTATGTGATCGTAGCGTGCGACTCATTAGTTACAAATGTTCACAATTAATGTAGTTTATAGATCATGATCCCTTTGATAGTTTCTGTAAGTTTGGTTAAAGTATAATGTCCCAGAGCTGAGGAATCCCTCTTTGCATCGTACGAAGGGTTTAACAGGAATCATACAGCAGTGTTTGGTACCCATCGGAAGAGTATTTGATTAGCAATATTCCGGTGTTGGTTTGGAGCGTATTAATCGCTCGTGCGAATAGTTATGGACATAAGAAGTTTATGTCCATTTCTATGATTTGCACATACTCAGGTATGCGGCGGGAAACCCAGTTTCCCACCCACCTGAGCTGTTGGAAATCGTCACAGCCCACCTGTATGAATCACCCTATGACCTTTTGTTATGATGCAGGGCCGAATTCCTTCGGCCAATGGACAATGGGATTGTAGGACCAGGAGATTGCATTGTGTGTGGAGCATAAATAGGCAGGCCGACCACATCCAGCTCTCACTCTCTCATCAACGGTTATCTGCTGATAATCGGGAGCTGGATATCGAGGCGCTGGCGATCATACCCTTTGTGCGTAAGTTCTCTCCATAATCATTGTCTTTCTGCGAGCCAATCTCTCTCTCTCTCTCTCTCTCTCTATCTCCCTCTCTCCTCTTTTTCTCTTAAATACCTTATAGTATTATAGTATTGTATCGTATTGCATTTAGGTCAGTGTAGTATTGTCTTTTTGTATTTATTGTTTAGTTCTGTGGTTAGGAAGTCTCTGTTATATTGTAGTGTATCATATGTACTGTTATCCCCTTTTACAAGTATATTAGACATAATACAGTTAATAGGCCTTGGAAACCTAAACCAGTATCTGTGTATTTCCTATAGTGATAAGTGTTCATTTGAGCGTCGGTGACGCTCATGCAGCTTTGTAGATAGTCAGGTTCCACAAGGTTGCACTTACACCCTGTACTCACATTAAGGTATTCAGTGTATTTCATCGGTATAAGGTTTAACATAAAGGTATAGTGTTGTGAGCGTCTGCATCGCTGGTGACCTCCTCGTGGTCTCTAGCGTACGCTACGTTACAGCGAATCTTTCCCCTAGACATAACCAATAACGTGTCCTGTGATCACTGGGCCGTGAGCGAACGTGACGCTTGAGCGTCTCGCCTACGGCTGAGCGATCGTTACGCAAATAGCGTATCATTACGGTATTTCTTAAATAAACAGCGTACAGTGTTCTTAGCTTCATAAGGGTTGTTTATACGACAAGGAATTTAGCATTGTCAAGGGAGAGATCGCCTGCTTAGAAGCAGGACACCCAAGTTTCTTGGGATCATACAGGACGAACAGAGAGTCTGATTTCCTGTGACGAGCAGTCCTCTTCACATATATTTTCAGAGTCCTTACAACGTCCAAGGACTTTGATGGAATTGAGGTGTCAGTAGCCACTGGTACCACAATAGGTTTGTTGATATGAAATGCCGACACAACCTTCGGAAGAAACTACTGACGTGTCCGGAGCTCCGCTCTATCTTCGTGGAAGATCAAGTAAGGGCTTTTACATGATAAAGCCCCCAACTCCGACACACGTCTAGCAGAAGCTAAAGCCAACAAAAAGCTTTCCACGTAAGAAATTTTACCTCAACCTCCTGTAGAGGCTCAAACCAGTCCGATTGGAGGAACTGCAACACCACGTTACGGTCCCAAGGCGCCGTAGGCGGTATAAAGGGAGGTTGGATGTGCAGAACTTCCTTCAAAAAGGTCTGAACCTCAGGGAGGGCAGCAATTGTTTTTGGAAGAAAATGGATAGGGCTGAAATCTGGACCTTCACAGATCCCAACTTTAGGCCCATATCCACACCAGTTTGTAAGAAGAGGAGAAAACGTCCCAGTTGAAACTCCACTGCAGGAAACTTCTTGGACTCACACCAAGATACATATTTTTTTTCAAATTCGATGGTAATGTTTAGACGTTACTCCTTTCCTAGCCTGTATCAGGGTAGGAATAACTTTGTTCGGAATGCCCTTCAGATCTAGTATTGGGAGATCAACTTCCATGCCGTCAAACGTAGCCGCAGTAAGTCTTGATAGGCGAACGGCCCCTGCTGCAGCAGGTCCTCCCGAAGAGGAAGAGGCCTCGGCTCTTCTTGCAGTAGATCCAGAAGATCCGCATACCAAGCCCTTCTTGGCCAGTCCGGAGCAATGAGGATCGCCTGAACTCTTGTTCTCCTTATGAGTTTTAGAACCCTTGGAATGAGTGGAAGTGCAGGAAACATGTACATCGTCTGGAACACCCACGGAGTCACGAGGGCGTCCACCACCACAGCTTGCGGGTCCCTCGACCTGGAACAATACCGCCGAAGCTTCTTGTTGAGACGAGAGGCCATCACGTCGATCTGTGGTACGCCCCAAAGATCTGTTACCTCCTTGAACACCTCTGGGTGGAGACCCCACTCCCCTGGATGGAGATCGTGTCTGCTGAGGAAGTCCGCTTCCCAGATGTCTACTCCCGGAATGAAGATTGCTGACAGCGCCAACGCATGCTTTTCTGCCCAGAGGATGATTCTTGTTACCTCTGCCATTGCAGCTCTGCTCTTCGTTCCGCCCTGTCGGTTTATGTAAGCCACTGTTGTCATATTGTCCGACTGCACTTGAATGGCCCGATTTCTCAGAAGATGGGCCGATTAGAGAAGACCGTTGTAGACTGCTCTTAGTTCCAGAATGTTTATCGGCAGGTCGGCTTCCAGACTTGACCACCTTCCTTGGAAGGTTTCCCCTTCAGTGACTGCGCCCCAGCCCCGGAGTCTTGCATCCGTGGTTAGAAGGATCCAGTTCTGAATCCCGAACCTGCGGCCCTCCAGAAGGTGAGATAATTGCAGCCACCAGAGGAGTGAAATCCTGGCCTTTGGCGACAGACGTATTCTCTGGTGCATGTGTCGATGGGATCCCGACCACTTGTCCAGGAGATCCAGTTGGAAGGACCGAGCGTGAAACCTCCCGTACTGCAGAGCCTCATAAGAGGCCACCATCTTTCCCAGAAGGCGAATGCACTGATGAATTGACACCCGGGCTGGCTTCAGGACATCCCGGACCATCGTTTGAATCACCAACGCCTTTTCTTCTGGGAGAAACACCCTCTGCACCTCCGTGTCGAGGATCATTCCCAGAAAGGACAACCTTTCTGGTTGGTTCCAAATGTGACTTTGGAAGATTCAGGATCCAACCATGTTTCCTGAGAAGCTGAGTCGTGAGTGTTATGGACCATAACAGTTTCTCCTTGGACGATGCTTTTATCAGCAGATCGTCCAGATACGGAATTATGTTCACCCCTTGTCTGCTGAGGAGAATCATCATTTCCGCCATCACCTTGGTGAAAACCTTCGGTGCTGTGGAGAGACTGAATGGTAGGGCCTGGAACTGAAAATGACAGTCCAACAGCGCAAATCGCAGATAAGCTTGATGTGGCAGCCAGATCGGAATGTGGAGGTACGCATCCTTGATATCCAGGGATACTAGGAATTCCCCCTCCTCCAGACCTGATATCACTGCCCTCAGGGACTCCATTTTAAACTTGAACTCCTTTAGAAAGGGGTTTAGTGATTTTAAGTTCAGAATGGGCCTGACTGAACGTTCTGGTTTCGGTATCACAAAAAGGTTCGAATAGTAACCTTTGTTCTGCATGTGAGGTGGTACTGGCACAATGACCTGTGCCTCCACCAACTTCTGGACTGCTTCTTGCAGGACAGTCTTGTCTGCCAGCAGAACTGGCAAGCCTGATCTGAAAAATCGGTGAGGAGGGAGATTTTGAAATTCCAGCCTGTACCATTGGGACACAATATCTTGCACGAAGGGGTCCAGGTCGGAGGACACCCAGACCAGACTGAAATCCTGCTGAATCGTGAATGTTACGCAAAAACAATTCAACATCAGATTTATCCATAGTATCCAAATCTTCAAGTAACGTGCCTGACCACTTTACTATAGCTTTGGCAATCCAAGCACTGGCAATAGTGGGACGTAGTATAGCCCCTGAAGCCGTGTACATGGATTTGAGCGTATTATCAATTTTACGATCAGCCGGCTCTTTCAAGGCGATGGATCCTGGAACAGGTAAAACCACCTTTTTTGAGAGTCTGGACACAGATGCGTCAACAATAGGCGGGCTTTCCCATTTTTTCCTATCCTCTGCCAGGAAAGCAAACGCTACCAGAACCCTTTTAGGTATCTGGAATTTTTTATCCGGATTTTCCCATGCCTTTTCAAATACAGCATTTAATTCCTTTGACGCAGGGAAGGTTAGCGAGGCTTTCTTATTTTCAGTGAAGTAAGCCTCAACCTGCACAGGTGTTGTATCAGTAATATTCAACACATCCCTAATAGCCTCTATCATCAGCTGAACCCCTTTTGCAAGTGATGCGGCCCCCCTGAGCACATCCCCATCACCATCTGTATTATCAGAGTCGGTATCATTATCATCCTGCATGATCTGAGCAAGAGCACGTTTATGTGAATATACAGCGGGGAGCCCTGATGTACCAGAACTGGGCCAGACTGCCATAGAGTTCTGTAAAGCCTGAGTTGCAGATTCATTTTGTGCAACCCTAGTAGAAATCTGAGAAATCATAGATTTGATAGAGGATAACCACTCAGGCTCCCTTGCTGGTATCTGTGCTAAACCAGTGCAATCCTGATTACACGGAATGGAATCATCCTGAGAGGACATATCCTCTGCAGCATATGACACAGTCCCTGGACATTGCTTAATGGAGACCACAGACACTCCACACACACACAGGGGAGGGCAGAGTTTCACCCCCAAGAATGGCAAGAGAGACACAGAGATTGGAGCCAACCCACACACAGCGCTTTTATACCAAAGGGAGACCCCTTGTCAGCTCTGACTGTGCACCTTAATAGGTTACACAGTCGTTTTGCAGCCTCCTCCCCCTTCAACAACCCCCTGGTACCGTGATAGATAGCTGGAATTGCTGTGGAGGGACTGCTCTTCACTGACAGCGCTGTGCAGGCAGGAAAATGGCGCTAAACGCTGCTGGGTCCGCTCCAAGGAGAAACTCCGCCCCCAAAATGGCGTTATCTTCCCGCTCTTCACAGGATTATACTGGCCTGAGGATTGATGCTGGCTGAGATCCGGGGACCCCGACAGGCTGTGTGACCAGTGTAGGGTGTAGGCGCTGGCTCAGGGCGCCCCTCACAGCACCGCACTATGTACCGCTGAGCCCCGGAGCGCAGTTAGTACTGCGCTCCTACCCTGATGCCGCCAACTTCACACTGGCCCCCCGCTTGTTAGGGGGGGCGGTGACTCACTCACCACTCTTCAGCTCTGTAAGGAGCTCAGTGTCTTGTCAGCGGAGATAGTGGCTCAGACCCCGCAGGGCGGACACTACTCCCCCCCTTAGTCCCTCGCTGCAGGGAGGCTGTTGCCAGCAGCCTCCATGTAAAATAATAAACTCTAAAAATAAACTTTAACTAAAGAAACTCTGTAGAGCTCCCCTAGCTGTGACCGGCTCCTCGGGCACATTTTCTAAACTGAGTCTGGTAGGAGGGGCATAGAGGCAGGAGCCAGCCCACATTCTCAAACTCTTAAAGTGTCAATGGCTCCTGGTGGACCCGTCTATACCCCATGGTACTAATGTGGACCCCAGCATCCTCTAGGACGTAAGAGAAATTCACTGTGTGCAGTCTCTGCGCAGCCCAGGACTTACTCCTCCAGTGCTATAGGATCCGGCTGATCGGGGCCGGAGCTGACGTCACACATCCTCCCTGACAACGCTTGGGCACGCCTGCGTTTTTCCGGACACTCCCTGTAAACGCTCCGTTGCCACCCACAAACGGCCTCTTCCTGCCAATCGCCTAGCGAACGCCCGCGCGATTGGATTTTTCGCACTATCGCGACGCTGACCGCGATGCCCGTTGTGGTTGTCCGACGCGCCTGCGCATTGCGGTGCATACGCAGTTAGGACCTGATCGCCCGCTGTGCGAAAACACACAGCAGCGCTCAGATCTGAATGACCCCCTGAATACAGTAAGGGGCTCAGGGCCCAGCGAAACGTATCCTAGGAGCGTGGGTGTAGCTGGATCTTATACCGCATTAAAGCTACAGTAAAAGACCCTAGAACCCCCCAAACATGCCCCCCAAGTACCTGAGCTCCGTCCGCCTCTCACACTCACCTGCTGCAGTACCACTCACTCTGACACCTGGAGCACCGCTTGCTGGCCTCTGACCCACACGAGCCACACTTGGGCTTATCCGGCACCAGCGTTTCCATGACATCCATGCTGTAGGTCTGCGCCCACCTGTAGGCAGATTCGGGTTTCAGGTTAGCCTAGATTTGGGCAGGTGGACTATATACCACACAGTAACCTGCATGTGACTGACCTCTGTGCTTGCTGATGTAAGTCTTCCTCACTGGGAGAGAAAGCGTTCTTCACCTGGTGCTTCGCAATGGCCTTCCATTTCCCAGAATTCTCCCTAACGATGGCGTCCCACACCTCCGGAACCTGCCAGGTGGGGCGAGGAGGGAGGAGGTCACCTGACTTGTAATGTGCCTGAGTAGGAGTGGTTTCATCACAGATGGCGATTACTAATTGTGCGGCTCAGTCATTCGCTTGCTGGGATTTCGCCCTGAATATTAGGACTTCTCTCTACATATTCCTCCCGCTCCCCAGGAGACGGATTCCCCCCAATCTGCTCCACCTGCTGTCACCTGATTATGATCCTCTCTCTATGGGGGTCATTCCCAGTTGATCGCTCGCTAGCAGTTTGTAGCAGCCGTGCAAACGCTATGCCGCCGCCCTCTGGGAGTGTATCTTAGCTTAGCAGAAGTGCGAACGAAAGGATCGCAGAGCGGCTACAAAATTATTTTGTGCAGTTTCAGAGTAGCTTCAGACCTACTCAGCGCTTGCGATGACTTCAGACTATTCAGTTCCTGTTTTGACGTCAGAACACGCCCTGCGTTTCCCCAACCACCCCTGCGTTTTTCCTGGCACGCCTGCGTTTTTTCGAACACTCCCTGAAAACGGTCAGTTGACACCCAGAAACGCCCTCATCCTGTCAATCACTCTGCGGTCAGCAGTGCGACAGAAAAGCTTCGCTAGACCTTGTGTGAAACTACATTGTTTGTTGTAATAGTATGACGCGCGTGCGCATTGCGCCGCATACACATGCACAGAAGTGCCGATTTTTTTGCCTGATCGTTGCGCAGCGACCGAAATCTGCTAGCAATCAACTCGGAATGACCCCCTATATCTCTGTATCAGCTAAGCTGTCCACCCAGAGGGTGACCCAGGTAAGTGGCCCGGAACACTCTAGTAGGGAAATCTGATCTGGCAACCGAACTATTGTATCTGAGGCAACAGGCAGAAATGGTGGTCCAGAAATCAGGTAATCAGAGACCTTATAAACACAACACTGACAACGAGTGTGTCTATACCGTACCTGCTCCAAAATCAGTCCCTTCTGCGGGGGAGCCGGCTCGCTCACAGACAGATGGCTGAGAAAACGCTGCAGTTCCACTAAATGTGGCAATTGGTCAACAAGGACGTCGGTGAGAAAAGAACGAAGCTAAAATGACACGTTTCATATACCGGGGGTAAGTAACAACACAAGACATGAAATACAGAATGGCGACAATATAACAGTATAACATTTTGTAGTGTCCGGTGCTTGTATAGGGGACACGTTACCTTCACAAGTTGCCCTTTAATGAAGTTATTAATGTTATACTTCTGCTGACATTCCGGCCTCAGCAGAAGATTGTAGAGAGAGATCCAGACCTGGCCGTCCAGCTTCGTCATCTTCTGCTGGTCTTCCGCCGGCACCGATACCCAGCGGCCGCTCTCGTACTTCTGCAGCTGACCTACAGGACGGAGGAAGAAGGGTTTCTGGCACTGGAAGCAACGTTACATTGTAACAGAGTCTTATTAATCAAACAATAAGACTCCCATGTGTGAGAGGCTTTCTTATTGGTATTACTCCAGTATGTGGGAAAAGAAAGAAAATGTGTATAACGGGGGCCGAGACAGAAAGTAGTCGACACAAAGATCTCTATTCTGGATATCGGTAAATATATACCCCCGCCCCTATGGATGAGTATAGAGATGTTCTCTAGAACAGCACTTATTGTATTACTACCACTGTACAGGAAGCGGAAGCTGACATGGTGCGAGCAGAGATTAGAAAGATGATGACATGAGAGCCGGTAAATCAGGGGGAATTATCACACACGTGGAATGAAATAAGCAATATTTGGAGTGGAATAGTGGAATGAGAGGGGATTACTGATTTGCACAGCACCAAGTACAGGACCCTGAATAGTGTATGTAAGATATAGGAGTGTCCTGTAGTGCACCTGTACCTGGTGGGGTAATTTATACCTTTGATTCGGCGACTCCAGGGGCAGTTCTGCAGCAGTTCCACCAGGACACAGGGCAGGTTATGCGTATTCAGCAGCCGTGTGGTCACACTGAGCGGGAGGCTGTATATGTAGAATAAGTGTCACACTCACAGAGATCTCTGGACCCCCCCCCCCCCTCCAGCCGCAGAGTCCCCCCCGTCAGTTACCTGTCCGTGTGGTCACACTGAGCGGGAGGCTGTATATGTATAAGTGTCACACTCACAGAGATCTCTGGACCCCCCCCCCCCCCTCCAGCCGCAGAGTCCCCCCCGTCAGTTACCTGTCCGTGTGGTCACACTGAGCGGGAGGCTGTATATGTAGAATAAGTGTCACACTCACAGAGATCTCTGGACCCCCACGCCTCCAGCCGCAGAGTCCCCCCCCGTCAGTTACCTGTCCGTGTGGTCACACTGAGCAGGAGGCTGTATATGTAGAATAAGTGTCACACTCACAGAGATCTCTGGACCCCCCCCCCTCCAGCCGCAGAGTCCCCCCCGTCAGTTACCTGTCCGTGTGGTCACACTGAGCAGGAGGCTGTATATGTAGAATAAGTGTCACACTCACAGAGATCTCTGGACCCCCCCCCCCCCCCCCCTCCAGCCGCAGAGTCCCCCCCGTCAGTTACCTGTCCGTGTGGTCACACTGAGCAGGAGGCTGTATATGTATAAGTGTCACACTCACAGAGATCTCTGGACCCCCCCCTCCAGCCGCAGAGTCCCCCCCGTCAGTTACCTGTCCGTGTGGTCACACTGAGCGGGAGGCTGTATATGTATAAGTGTCACACTCACAGAGATCTCTGGACCCCCCCCTCCCCCTCCAGCCGCAGAGTCCCCCCCCCCGTCAGTTACCTGTCCGTGTGGTCACACTGAGCGGGAGGCTGTATATGTATAAGTGTCACACTCACAGAGATCTCTGGACCCCCCCCCCTCCAGCCGCAGAGTCCCCCCCGTCAGTTACCTGTCCGTGTGGTCACACTGAGCAGGAGGCTGTATATGTATAAGTGTCACACTCACAGAGATCTCTGGACCCCCCCCCCCCTCCAGCCGCAGAGTCCCCCCCGTCAGTTACCTGTCCGTGTGGTCACACTGAGCAGGAGGCTGTATATGTATAAGTGTCACACTCACAGAGATCTCTGGACCCCCCCCCCCCTCCAGCCGCAGAGTCCCCCCCGTCAGTTACCTGTCCGTGTGGTCACACTGAGCAGGAGGCTGTATATGTATAAGTGTCACACTCACAGAGATCTCTGGACCCCCCCCCCCCCCCTCCAGCCGCAGAGTCCCCCCCGTCAGTTACCTGTCCGTGTGGTCACACTGAGCAGGAGGCTGTATATGTATAAGTGTCACACTCACAGAGCTCTCTGGACCCCCCCCCCCCTCCAGCCGCAGAGTCCCCCCCATCAGTTACCTGTCCGTGTGGTCAGTGATGTAACGTAAGACCGATATGCACTTCACTGCGATGTCAAACTCCAAGGCCTCTGCTTGTTGCTTTAAGTCCTGCAGGTAAGAAAATACAGCAATCACGGGGAGAGCTGCGGGCTGGGGTCTCTACAGAGGTATATAAAGGGAACCGGCGCACATTACATGCAGGGTAATATTATATGGCATATATATTTACAGCAGGCTTTTCCTGTCCATATGAGCTAACAATCTAGTTTGGGTGTCTGGAATTCAGGGACACAAAGGAACGTATCCAGGGTCACCTGCTACTGAGATTGGGACTAAAAACGCAGACCCCAGAAGATCTCCATGTATATTTATATTGGGCCTAATTCTGAGTTGATCGCAGCAGCAATTTTGTTAGCAATTGGGCAAAACCATGTGCACTGCAGGGGGGGCAGATGTAACATGTGCAGAGAGTTAGATTTGGGTGGGGTGTATTCAAACTGAAATCTAAATTGCAGTGTAAAAATAAAGCAGCCAGTATTTACCCTGCACAGAAACAAAATAACCCACCCAAATCTAACTCTCTCTGTACATGTTATATCTGCCCCCCCCCCCCCCCCCCCCCCACCCCCCCACCTGCAGTGTACATGGTTTTGCCCAATTGCTAACAAACTTGCTGCTGCGATCAACTCAGAATTACCCCCCATTGGCCCTCATTCCGAGTTGTTCGCTCGTTATTTTTCATCGCATCGCAGCGATTTTCCGCAAACTGCGCATGCGCAATGTTCGCACTGCGGCTGCGCCAAGTAAATTTGCTAAGAAGTTTGGTATTTTACTCACGGCATTACAAGGTTTTTTCTTCGTTCTGGTGATCGTAATGTGATTGACAGGAAGTGGGTGTTTCTGGGCGGAAACTGGCCGTTTTATGGGAGTGTGTGAAAAAACGCTGCCGTTTCTGGGAAAAACGCGGGAGTGGCTGAAGAAACGGGGGAGTGTCTGGGTGAACGCTGGGAGTGTTTGTGACGTCAAACCAGGAACGAAACTGACTGAACTGATCGCAGTGTAGGAGTAAGTCTGGAGCTACTCAGAAACTGCTAAGAAGTGTCTATTCGCAATTCTGCTAATCTTTCGTTCGCAATTCTGCTAAGCTAAGATTCACTCCCAGTAGGCGGCGGCTTAGCGTGTGCAATGCTGCTAAAAGCAGCTTGCGAGCGAACAACTCGGAATGAGGGCCATTGTCCTCTATAAGATGATCAGTTGTAGTAAGAGGTACATTCCATCCCTGCATGTGCTGTGAGTGACTGTGCAGCGCAGAGTAACATAGAAAAGCACAGTCATAGTACAGTCAGAGTAATGTGCGGCAAACAGCTGTATCTGCCCTAAGTGTAGAAAGCTGCACACGTTCTCCTGGTCGGAGCGTTGTTCTCCCGCCCTCCTGGAACCGCCGGATGCTCCTGTACCTCTAGGGATGAGGTCTCACTGGCCGCAGCGGGCAGCATTCTGTCCTGGCCCGGAATTCCGGCAGAGCTCCGCGACACCAACGCTATCAGCTTCCGGTGACAGTAATCTGTGAGGTCCAGAGCCAGGTCCTCTGTGGACTCGCAGACGTCCTGTTACACAAAGGAGAACGGGACACGTCACCAAAACAACATATCTGCCACCCCAATATAATACTATACACCCAGGGTGGGGCTCGCAGCTCTGCGCGGTCATATAGACAAAACTGCCATGTGATAAAAACATTAAGAAAGTCTGAAATGACTATGGGGGTCATTCTGAGTTGTTCGCTCGGTAAATTTCTTCGCATCGCAGCGATTTTCCGCTTATTGCGCATGCGCAATGTTCGCACTGCGACTGCGCCAATTAAATTTGCTATGCAGTTAGGTATTTTACTCACGGCATTACGAGGTTTTTTCTTCGTTCTGGTGATCGTAATGTGATTGACAGGAAGTGGGTGTTTCTGGGCGGAAACTGGCCGTTTTATGGGAGTGTGTGAAAAAACGCTACCGTTTCTGGGAAAAACGCGGGAGTGGCTGGAGAAACGGAGGAGTGTCTGGGCGAACGCTGGGTGTGTTTGTGACGTCAAACCAGGAACGACAAGCACTGAACTGATCGCAATGGCAGAGTAAGTCTGGAGCTACTCAGAAACTGCACAGAGAAATCTTTTCGCAATATTGCGAATCTTTCGTTCGCAATTTTGATAAGCTAAGATTCACTCCCAGTAGGCGGCGGCTTAGCGTGTGCAAAGCTGCTAAAAGCAGCTTGCGAGCGAACAACTCGGAATGACCCCCTATATAAATACATTCCCACCAAGAAGCCGATTTGGCGCAAATATTCTTTTTAAGATACTAGAAAGTCTGCAGACTTTGTCTCCTTCCCGTCATTTTCATGGTAGGGAAATATTCCTGGGCAAGTGACGAAGACTATATATAGGAAGTGTCACTGTCACATTTACAGGAATGACGGGACACAGCTGCTTGTGGTTGCTATGGATACAGCGCCTCTCTTGCACCAATTGTGTCGCTCATTCTATTTAGAAAGAAATAGTGAATGAGATTTTTATAATGTGAGATGATGGATATTTATGGGCCGTGTGAGGAGCCGGAATCCGGACACAGGAGATGGACAACACATAAATCAGGACTGTGTATATAATAAAGGCCTCTGCGAAACAGTTTCTATTTCTGGCAATTATACTATCCAGACAGGAAACGTCACAGAATACAACATGTAGACGGAACAGTTATTATTTAATATAAACGCAGAAACTGCTTCATTATTCCCCATTCCTGAGCCAGCAATGATTATCATCACCTTATCTGCTATGTGCTGAGCAATGCCCCCTGCACAGCACCAGACTGTGTATCCCCCGCTGTACGTCCCCTGCACAGTGCCAGACTGTGTATCTCCCGCTGTATATCCCCTGCACAGCACCAGACTGTGTATCCGCTGCTGTACATACCCTGCACAGTGCCAGACTGCTTATCCCCGCTGTACATCCCCTGCACAGTGCCAGACTGCTTATCCCCCGCTGTACGCCCCCTGCACAGTGCCAGACTGCTTATCCCCCGCTGTACATCCCCTGCACAGCACCAGACTGTGTATCCCCCGCTGTACATCCCCTGCACAGTACCAGACTGCTTATCCCCCGCTGTACATCCCCTGCACAGCACCAGACTGTGTATCCCCCGCTGTACATCCCCTGCACAGTGCCAGACTGCTTATCCCCGCTGTACATCCCCTGCACAGTGCCAGACTGCTTATCCCCCGCTGTATGTCCCCTGCACAGTGCCAGACTGCTTATCCCCCGCTGTGCGTCACCTGCACAGCACCAGACTGCTTATCCCCCGCTGTGCGTCACCTGCACAGCACCAGACTGCTTATCCCCCGCTGTACGTCCTCTGCACAGTGCCAGACTGTGTATCCCCCGCTGTACGCCCCCTGTACAGTACCAGACTGCTTATCCCCCGCTGTACGTCACCTGCACAGCACCAGACTGCTTATCCCCCGCTGTACGTCCTCTGCACAGTGCCAGACTGTGTATCCCCCGATGTACGCCCCCTATACAGTACCAGACTGCTTATCCCCGCTGTACATCCCATGCACAGTGCCAGACTGCTTATCCCCCGCTGTATGTCCCCTGCACAGTGCCAGACTGCTTATCCCCCACTGTACATCACCTGCACAGCACCAGACTGCTTATCCCCCGCTGTACGTCACCTGCACAGCACCAGACTGCTTATCCCCCGCTGTACATCCCCTGCACAGTGCCAGACTGCTTATCCCCCGCCGTACGTCCTCTACACAGTACCAGACTGCTTATCCCTCGCCGTACATCCCCTGCACAGTGCCAGACTGCTTATCCCCCGCTGTAGGTCCCCTGCACAGTGCCAGACTGCTTATCCCCCGCCGTACATCCCCTGCACAGTGCCAGACTGCGTATCCCCTGCTGTACGCCCCCTGCACAGTGCCAGACTGCTTATCCCCCGCTGCACGTCCTCTGCACAGTGCCAGACTGTGTATCCCCCGCTGCACGTCCTCTGCACAGTGCCAGACTGCTTATCCCCTGCTGTACGCCCCCTGCACAGCACCAGACTGCTTATCCCCCGCCGTACGTCCTCTGCACAGTGCCAGACTGCTTATCCCCCGCCGTACATCCCCTGCACAGTGCCAGACTGCTTATCCCCCGCCGTACATCCCCTGCACAGTGCCAGACTGCTTATCCCACGCTGTACATCACCTGCACAGCGCCAGACTGCTTATCCCCTGCTGTACATCCCCTGCACAGCACCAGACTGCTTATCCCCCGCTGTACGTCCTCTGCACAGTGCCAGGCTGTGTATCCCCCACTGCACGTCCTCTGCACAGCGCCAGACTGCTTATCCCCTGCTGTACGCCCCCCTGCACAGCACCAGACTGCTTATCCCCTGCCGTACGTCCTCTGCACAGTGCCAGACTGCTTATCCCCCGCCGTACATCCCCTGCACAGTGCCAGACTGCTTATCTCCCGCTGTAGGTCCCCTGCACAGTGCCAGACTGCTTATCCCCCGCTGTACATCCCCTGCACAGTGCCAGACTGCTTATCCCCCGCTGTACGCCCCCTGCACAGCACCAGACTGCTTATCCCCCGCCGTACGTCCTCTGCACAGTGCCAGACTGCTTATCCCCCGCCGTACATCCCCTGCGCAGTGCCAGACTGCTTATCCCACGCTGTACGTCACCTGCACAGCGCCAGACTGCTTATCCCCTGCTGTACGCCTCCTGCACAGCACCAGACTGCTTATCCCCCGCTGTACGTCCTCTGCACAGTGCCAGACTGTGTATCCCCCGCTGTACGTCCTCTGCACAGCGCCAGACTGCTTATCCCCTGCTGTACGCCCCCTGCACAGCACCAGACTGCTTATCCCCCGCCGTACGTCCTCTGCACAGTGCCAGACTGCTTATCCCCCGCTGTAGGTCCCCTGCACAGTGCCAGACTGCTTATCCCCCGCTGTAGGTCCCCTGCACAGTGCCAGACTGCTTATCCCCCGCTGTACATCCCCTGCACAGTGCCAGACTGCTTATCCCCCGCTGTACACCCCCTGTACAGCACCAGACTGCTTATCCCCCGCTGTACGCCCCCTGCACAGTGCCAGACTGCTTATCCCCCGCTGTACATCCCCTGCACAGCACCAGACTGCTTATCCCCCGCTGCACGTCCCCTGCACAGCGCCAGACTGCTTATCTCCCACCGTACGTCCCCTGCACAGCGCCACACTGCTTATCCCCCGCTGTACGCCCCCTGCACAGCACCAGACTGCTTATCCCCCGCTGTACATCCCCTGCACAGTGCCAGACTGCTTATCCCCCGCTGTACGCCCCCTGCACAGCACCAGACTGTGTATCTCCCGCTGTACGCCCCATGCACAGCACCAGACTGTGTATCTCCCGCTGTATGTCCCCTGCACAGCACCAGACTGCTTATCCCCCGCTGTACGCCCCCTGCACAGCGCCAGACTGCTTATCACCCGCCGTACGTCCCCTGCACAGTGCCAGACTGCTTATCCCCCGCTGTACGCCCTCTGCACAGCACCAGACTGCTTATCCCCCGCTGTACGCCCCCTGCACAGCACCAGACTGCTTATCCCCCGCTGTACATCCCCTGTACAGCACCAGACTGCTTATCCCCCGCTGTACATCCCCTGCACAGCACCAGACTGCTTATCCCCCGCTGTACATCCCCTGCACAGTGCCAGACTGCTTATCCCCCGCTGTACGCCCCCTGCACAGCACCAGACTGCTTATCCCCTGCTGTACGACCCCTGCACAGTGCCAGACTGCTTATCCCCCGCTGTACGTCCCCTGCACAGCACCAGACTGTGTACATCCCACTGTACGTCCCGTGCACAGCGCCAGACTGTGTATCCCCCGCTGTACATCCCCTGCAGTACCAGACTGCTTATCCCCCGCTGTACGCCCCCTGCACAGAACCAGACTGCTTATCCCCCGCTGTACGCCCCCTGCACAGCACTAGACTGCTTATCCCCCGCTGTACGCCCCCTGGACAGCACCAGACTGCTTATCCCCCGCTGTACGCCCCCTGCACAGCACCAGACTGCTTATCCCCCGCTGTACGCCCCCTGGACAGCACCAGACTGCTTATCCCCCGCTGTACGCCCCCTGCACAGCACCAGACTGCTTATCCCCCGCTGTACGCCCCCTGCACAGCACCAGACTGCTTATCCCCCGCTGTACGTCCTCTGCACAAAAGTTGCTAGCGAGCGATCAACTCGGGATGACCCCCTATAACTGTTCACTATACAGTCTACTATATATACCATACTATATCCGTGTACTATAGAGTGTACTATATATACCATACTATATCCCGTGTACTATATACTGCACTATATATACCATACTATATCCCATGTACTACATACTGCACTATATAGACCATACTATGGGGGTGATTCCGAGTTGTTCGCTCGCTAGCTGCTTTTAGCAGCATTGCACACGCTAGGCCGCCGCCCTCTGGGAGTGAATCTTAGCTTAGCAGAATTGCGAACGAAAGATTAGCAGAATTGCGAATAGAAATTTCTTAGCAGTTTCTGAGTAGCTCCAGACCTACTCACAAATAGTTCAGTCAGTTTCGTTCCTGGTTTGACGTCACACACACGCCCAGCGTCCGGCCATCCACTCCCCCGTTTCTCCAGACACTCCCGCGTTTTTCCCTGAAACGCCTGCGTTTTTCCGTACACTCCCAGAAAACGGTCAATTTCCGCCCAGAAACACCCACTTCCTGTCTACACTACACTACGATCAGCAGAACGATGAAAAAACTTCGTTACGCGCATTTTTGCCTTAATCGCTCCGTAGCGAAAATCGTCAACGAGCGAACAACTCGGAATGACCCCCTATATCCCTTGTACTATACACTGAACTATAAATACCATACTATATCCTGTGTACTATACACTGTACTATATATACCATACTATAGCCCATGTACTATACACTGTACTATATATACCATATTATATCCTGTATACTATACACTGCACTATATATACCATACTATATCCTGAGTACCATGCACTGTACTGTATATACAGTACCATACTATATCCTGTGTATTATACACTGTACTGTATATACCATACTATATCCCGTGTACTATACATACCATAGTATATCCCATGTACTATACACTGTACTATATATACACCATACTATATCCTGTGTACTATACACTGTATTGTATATACAGTACCATACTATAATAAGAATTTACTCACCGGTAATTCTATTTCTCGTAGTCCGTAGTGGATGCTGGGTACTCCGTAAGGACCATGGGGTATAGACGGGCTCCGCAGGAGACTGGGCACTCTTAAAAGAAAGATTAGGTACTATATCTGGTGTGCACTGGCTCCTCCCTCTATGCCCCTCCTCCAGACCTCAGTTAGGGAAACTGTGCCCGGAAGAGCTGACATTACTAGGAAAGGATTTGGAATCCAGGGTAAGACTCATACCAGCCACACCAATCACACCGTACAACTCGTGATAACTATACCCAGTTAACAGTATGAACAATAACTGAGCCTCTCTCAACAGATGGCTCATACAATAACCCTTTAGTTAAGCAATAACTATATACATGTATTGCAGAGAGTCCGCACTTGGGACGGGCTCCCAGCATCCACTACGGACTACGAGAAATAGAATTACCGGTGAATAAATTCTTATTTTCTCTGACGTCCTAGTGGATGCTGGGTACTCCGTAAGGACCATGGGGATTATACCAAAGCTCCCAAACGGGCGGGAGAGTGCGGATGACTCTGCAGCACCGAATGAGCAAACACAAGGTCCTCCTCAGCCAGGGTATCAAACTTGTAGAATTTTGCAAAAGTGTTTGAACCCGACCAAGTAGCAGCTCGGCAAAGTTGTAAAGCCGAGACCCCTCGGGCAGCCGCCCAAGAAGAGCCCACCTTCCTCGTGGAATGGGCCTTTACTGATTTAGGATGCGGCAGTCCAGCCACAGAATGTGCACGCTGAATTGTGCTACAGATCCAGCGAGCAATAGTCTGCTTTGAAGCAGGAGCACCCAGCTTGTTGGGTACATGCAGGATAAATAGCGAGTCAGTTTTTCTGACTCTAGCCGTCCTGGAAACAAAGTTTCAGGGCCCGGACTACGTCCAGCAACTTGGAATCCTCCAAGTCCCTAGTAGCCGCAGGCACCACAATAGGTTGGTTCAAATGAAACGATGATACCACCTTAGGGAGAAATTGGGGACGAGTCCTCCATTCTGCCCTTTCCATATGGAAGATCAGATATGGGCTTTTACATGACAAAGCCGCCAATTCTGACACACGCCTAGTCCAAGCTAAGGCCAAAAGCATGACCACTTTCCACGTGAGATATTTTAGCTCCACGGTCTTAAGTGGCTCAAACCAGTGGGATTTTAGGAATCCAACACACGTTAAGATCCCAAGGTGCCACTGGAGGCACAAAAGGGGCTGAATATGCAGCACCCCTGTAACAACGTCCGAACTTCAGGCAGTGAAGCCAGTTCTTTTTGAGAGAAAAAGGGATAGGGCCGAAATCTTGGCCTTTATGGATCCTAATTTTAGGCCCATAGTCACTCCTGACTGTAGGAAGTGCAGGAATCGACCCCCCTGGAATTCCTCTGTAGGGCCTTCCCGGCCACACACCAAGCAACCTATTTTCGCCATATACAGTGAAAAAGTCTTGCTGTCACGTCTTTCCTAGCCTTTATCAGCGTAGGAATAACTGCATCCGGAATGCCCTTTTCCGCTAGGATCCGGCGTTCAACCGCCATGCCGTCCAACGCAGCCGCGGTAAGTCTTGGATCAGACAGGGTCCCTGTTGCAACATGTCCTGACTGAGAGGCAGAGGCCATGGGTCCTCTGAGAGCATTTCTTGCAGTTCCGGGTACCGAGTCCTTCTTGGCCAATCCGGAGCAAAGAATATTGTTCACACTCCTCCGTTTATTACAATTCTCAGCCCTTGGGTCTGAGAGGAAGAGGAGGGAATATATAGACCGACTGGAACACCCACGGTGTTACTAGTGCGACCACAGCTATCGCCTGAGAGTCCCTTGACCCAGCGTAAAACCTTTTTTATCTTTTTATTGAGGTGGGACGCCATGTAGTCCAACTGAGGCAGTTTCCATCAATTTGCAAAACTGCGTGAAGACTTCCTGATGAAGTCACCACTTTCCCGGGTGGAGGTCGTGTCCACTCCCGGAATGAACACTGCTGACAGTGCGCTTACTTGATTCTCCGCCCAGCGAAGAATTCTGGTGGCTTCTACCCTCGCCACCCTGCTCCTTGTGCCGTCCTGGCGGTTTACATGAGCCCCTGCGGTCTGACTGGATCAGAACCGGTTGGTCGCGAAGCAGGAACTCCGCTTGACTTAGGGCGTTGTATATGGCCCTTAGTTCCAGGATATTGATGTGAAGGCAAGTCTGTTGGCTTGACCACAAACCTTGGAATTTTCTTCCCTGTGTAACTGCCCCCCACCCTCGGAGGCTTGCATCCGTGGTCACCAGGACCCAGTCCTGAATGCCGAATCTGCGGCCCTCGAGAAGGTGAGCACTCCGCAGCCACCACAGGAGAGACACCCTGGCCCTGGGGGATAGGGTGATTAACCGATGCATCTGAAGATGTGATCCGGACCACTTGTCCAGTAAGTTCCATTGTGCATGGAACCAGCCGAAGGGGATGGCCTCGTATGATGCCATCATCCTTCCCAGGACTCGAGTACAGTGATGCACTGACACCTGTTTTGGTTTTCAATAGATTCCTGACCAGTGTCATGAGCTCCTGAGCTCTCTCTATCGGGAGATAAACCCTCTTCTGGTCTGTGTCTAGGACCATGCCTATGAGAGGCAGATGAGCTGTAGGAACCAACTGCGACTTTGGAATATATAGAATCCAGTCGTGTTGCCGTTTCACTTCCAGAGAAGGTGATACGCTGTCCAGCAACTGCTCTCTTGATCTCGCTTTTATGAGGAGATCATCCAAGTATGTGATAATAGTGACACCTTGCTTCCGCAGGAGCACCATCATATCCGCCATTACCTTGGTGAAATTGGTAATGACAATCCCGTACCGCAATTCTGAGGTACGCCTGATGAGGTGGATAAATGGGGACATGAAGGTATGCATCCCTTATGTCCCGATTAATTTCAGGCTTGCAATGACCGCTCTTAGCGATTCCATCTTGAACCTGAACCTTTTCAGGTATATGTTCAGGGATTTTAATTCAATATGGGTCTAACCGAACCGTCTGGTTTCGGGATTATAACATGGTCGAATAATAACACCCTCTTGTTGAAGGAGGGGACCCTTGACCACCACCTGTTGAAGATACAATTTACGAATTGCAGTTAACACTGGCTCCCTCTCTTGGGGGGAAGCCCGCCGGGTCCTCGGTGAGGGGGCATCTTCTCACAGTCCAGCCTGTATCCCTGCGATACAATTTCTATTGCCCAGGGATCTAACAGGGAGTGAACCCACTTGTGGCTGAACTTACGAAGGCGTGTCCCCACCGGGCCTAGCTCCGCCTGTGGAGCCCCAGCGACATGCGGTGGATTTTTGTAGAGGCCGGGGAGGACTTCTGTTCCTGGGGACTAGCTGTGTTGTACAGCTTCTTTCCTCTGCCCCCGGCTCTGACAAGAAAGGACGCACCTCAGACTTTCTTGTTTCTTTATTCGAAAAGCTGCATTTAATAATGTCGTGCTTTCCTAGGCTGTGCAGGAATATAAGGCAAAATATCAGAATTACCAGCTATAGCTGTGGAGACCAGGCCCGAGAACCTTTCTCCACACAATCCTCAGCCTTCCATATGCCTCTTAAGTCGGCATCATCTGTCCAATGTATATTCTACAGGACACGTCAAGCAGAAATCGACATAGCTTTTGTCTCTAGGACACAGTATACTCATGTCCCTTCGGGCATGCTTTATAATTATATATCTATCACTTAAGACAGCATCTTAAAATATTTATATGCATACTAGCAGGGCCGGCTCCAGGCCTACTAGCACCCTGAGCGAAAACATGTAAAAGCGCCCCCCCCCCATGCGCGCGCACTCCAAGAAAAGTGGGCGTGGCCTCTTGGGAAGTGGGCGTGGCTTCATAACTTCATATTAGTACACTTTAAATAAATATGTTTTCACACCCCCTCTACGCACACAATTAGCAGCCTTACACATAACAGCCACAGTAGTGTTCCTTACACACAAAGTCTCCAGTATAGTGCCAGATAGACATGATATGCCCCCCAGCAGTGGCAGCTACACACAATATGCCCCCCTAGCAGTGCCAGTTACACGATAGTGTTCACTTTTTAGGGCAGGGAGGGCACATTTTTAAGTTAGGAGGGCAAAATGACGTACATACTGTAATGCTTGGTGCTCATCTACCTACATGGCAAACTATGGACAGTGCGCGCCGAAGGCGCGCAGCAAAAATGTAGGGGTGTTGCTTCGTGGGGAAGGTGCGTGGCCACATAATAGTGGCAATTCGCATTACACAACACAGTAGTGCAGTTAATACAAACTGCACCAGGTAGAACCTCCTAGACACTTTGCGCCAGGCAGAGCACGTTAGACACTTTGCGCCAGGCAGAGCACGTTAGACACTTTGCGCCAGGCAGAGCACGTTAGACACTTTGCGCCAGGCAGAGCACGTTAGACACTTTGCGCCAGGCAGAGCACGTTAGACACATTGCCTAGTCACAGACGCCTAGCGGGAACACTATAGGATATGCTCCCCAGCCGTGCCAGCTACACATGACATGCCCCCCAGCAATGCCAGATACATAAATGGCCACACAGTGCCAGATATGTAGATACAGAAAAGGCCACACAGTGCTAGATAAATGCCCCCACAGTGCTAGATAAATGCCCCCACAGTGCCAGATAAATGCCCCCACAGTGCCAGATAAATGCCCCCACAGTGCCAGATAAATGTCCCCACAGTGCCAGACAAATGCCCCCACAGTGCCATCCATAAATGCCCCCACAGTGCCATCCATAAATGCCCCCACAGTGCCATCCATAAATGCCCCCAGTGCCAGATAAATGTCCCCACAGTGCCAGCCATAAATGCCCCCACAGTGCCAGCCATAAATGCCCCCACAGTGCCAGCCATAAATGCCCCCAGTGCCAGATAAATGCCCCCAGTGCCAGATAAATGCCCCCACAGTGCCAGCCATAAATGCCCCCACAGTGCCAGCCATAAATGCCCCCACAGTGCCATCCATAAATGCCCCAAGTGCCAGATAAATGTCCCCACAGTGCCAGATAAATGCCCCCACAGTGCCAGCCATAAATGCCCCCACAGTGCCATCCATAAATGCCCCCACAGTGCCATCCATAAATGCCCCCACTGCCAGATAAATGTCCCCACAGTGCCAGCCATAAATGCCCCCCACAGTGCCAGCCATAAATGCCGCCACAGTGCCAGCCATAAATGCCCCCACAGTGCCAGCCATAAATGCCCCCACAGTGCCAGCCATAAATGCCCCCACAGTGCCAGCCATAAATGCCCCCAGTGCCATCCATAAATGCTCCCAGTGCCAGATAAATGCCCCCAGTGCAGATAAATGTCCCCACAGTGCCAGATAAATGCCCCCCACAGTGCCAGCCATAAATGCCCCCACAGTGCCAGCCATAAATGCCCCCACAGTGCCATCCATAAATGCCCCCACAGTGCCATCCATAAATGCCCCCAGTGCCAGATAAATGTCCCCACAGTGCCAGCCATAAATGCCCCCACAGTGCCAGCCATAAATGCCCCCACAGTGCCAGCCATAAATGCCCCCACAGTGCCAGCCATAAATGCTCCCAGTGCCAGATAAATGCCCCCAGTGCAGATAAATGTCCCCACAGTGCCAGATAAATGCCCCCCACAGTGCCAGCCATAAATGCCCCCACAGTGCCATCCATAAATGCCCCCACAGTGCCATCCATAAATGCCCCCAGTGCCAGATAAATGTCCCCACAGTGCCAGCCATAAATGCCCCCACAGTGCCAGCCATAAATGTCCCCACAGTGCCAGATAAATGTCCCCACAGTGCCAGATAAATGCCCCCACAGTGCCAGCCATAAATGCCCCCACAGTGCCAGCCATAAATGCCCCCACAGCGCCATCCATCCTTAAATGATTCACCCCCCCCCATACCTGCGGCGTTGGAGGGGGAGTACTGCTGTCCGGGTCCAGGTCCAGGTCCGGATCCGGGTGCGGGCGGCCGGGTGCGGGGTCGGGGGGAGGGCGGCCAGCCAGGAAGCGTCCAAGGCGCTTGTGTGCCATCCATAAATGCCCCCACAGTGCCATCCATAAATGCCCCCAGTGCCAGATAAATGTCCCCACAGTGCCAGCCATAAATGCCCCCACAGTGCCAGCCATAAATGTCCCCACAGTGCCAGATAAATGTCCCCACAGTGCCAGATAAATGCCCCCACAGTGCCAGCCATAAATGCCCCCACAGTGCCAGCCATAAATGCCCCCACAGCGCCATCCATCCTTAAATGATTCACCCCCCCCATACCTGCGGCGTTGGAGGGGGAGTACTGCTGTCCGGGTCCAGGTCCAGGTCCGGATCCGGGTGCGGGCGGCCGGGTGCGGGGTCGGGGGGAGGGCGGCCAGCCAGGAAGCGTCCAAGGCGCTTGTGTGCGCTGTGTGCGCTGCGCGGCGCCGGCGTCTGACGTTAGATACCGGCGCCACTCGCACACAAGCGCCTGCAGTCACCAGGGCCAGCTTCATGTTCGAATATGGCGGCGCCAGCGCGCGGCGCCCATTAAGGGTGGCGCCTTGCGCGGCCGCTCTATTCGAACATGCCTAGAGCCGGCCCTGCATACTAGGGTCTCAATCTCTGCTGATAAGGTACCTGTCCACCCTGCCACAGCGCTATAAACCCATGCCGACACAATCGCCGGTCTGGGTAGTATACTAGAATGTGCACACTATCTGCAGGATCCCTGAGAATAGCTAGTGCAAACAGGACACCCAAGGGGAAGATTCTCAACACATCCTGGCCCTAGTGGGGAAAGGATACAGCCTGAGAATTCTCTTGTGGGAAGCTGCCGTCTCTTGTCTGGAGATTCCCGCTCTTTTTCCTCATGAGAGGAGGGAAATTTACCTCAGCATTCTTCCCCTTAACATGTGTACTCTCGTGTCAGGGATAGATGAGTCATCAGTGATATGCAAATCATCTTTTATTCCAATAATCATATATTGAATATCTTTTAGCCCTCTTGGCTGTAACTTTGCATTATCGTAGTCGACAGTGGAGTTAAACTCCGTGTCGATACTTTGTTATTTTGGATAGTGAACATAGAGAGACTCTGAAGGACTCTGTGACATAGGGACAGACCAGGGTAGATTTCCTTTCTGTTCCCTAACCTTTTGTGTAATAATTTTACCTCAGCACTTACACATATCCAAACAGGTGTCGGCGTTGTCGACGGAGACACCCTCCCACACACATATCCGCTCTATCACCTCCTTAGAGGAGCCTTTTACCTCAGACATGTCGACACACGCGTACCGACACACCACACACACAGGGGATGCTCTATTTGAAGACAGTTCTCCCACCAGGCCCTTTGGAGAGACAGAGAGAGTATGCCAGCACACACCACAGCGCTATATAATACAGGGATGTACACTATACTGAGTGATTTTTCCCCTATAGCAGCTTATATACACAGTTTTGCGCCTAAATTTATGTGCCCCCCCTCTCTTTTTTTACCCTTTGTGTACCAGGATACTGCAGGGGAGAGCCTGGGGAGCTTCCTTCCAGCTGAGCTGTGAAGAGAAAATGGCGCTGGTGTGCTGAGGAAGAAGGCCCGGCCCCCTCAGCGGCGGGCTTCTGTCCTTTTAGGTACTTTAATGGCGGGGGTTAATGCACATATACAGTTTATCAGACTGTATTATGTGCTTTCCGCCAAGTAAGGTAATCTAATTGCTGCCCAGGGCGCCCCCCCCCCCCCCCCCCCCTGCACCCATCAGTGACCGGAGTGTGTAGTGTGCTAAGGGAGCAATGGCGCACAGCTGCAGTGCTGTGCGCTACCTTAATGAAGACCGGAGTCTTCAGCCGCCGATTTTCAACTTCTCTTCGTTCTTCTGGCTCTGCAATGGGGACGGCGGCGCGGCTCCGGGACCGGACGACCGAGGACTGGGCCTGTGTTCGATCCCTCTGGAGCTAATGGTGTCCAGTAGCCTTAGAAGCCCAAGCTAGCTGCAAGCAGGTAGGTTCGCTTCTCTCCCCTCAGTCCCACGTAGCAGTGAGTCTGTTGCCAGCAGATCTCACTGAAAATAAAAAACCTAACAAATACTTTCTTTCTAGGAAGCTCAGGAGAGCCCCTAGTGTGCATCCAGCTCTGGCCGGGCACAGATTCTAACTGAGGTCTGGAGGAGGGGCATAGAGGGAGGAGCCAGTGCACACCAGATATAGTACCTAATCTTTCTTTTAAGAGTGCCCAGTCTCCTGCGGAGCCCGTCTATACCCCATGGTCCTTACGGAGTACCCAGCATCCACTAGGACGTCAGAGAAATCCCGTGTACTATACACTGTACTTTATATACCATACTATATCCCGTGTACTATATAAACCATACTATATCCCGCGTACTATACATACCATACTATATCCCGTGTACTATACACTGTACTTTATATACCATACTATAATCCCGTGTACTATATAAACCATACTATATCCCGTGTAGTATACATACCATACTATATCCAGTGTACGATACACTGTACTGTATATACCGTACTATATCCAGAGTATTATACACTGTACTATATTTAGAGATGAGCGCCTGAAATTTTTCGGGTTTTGTGTTTTGGTTTTGGGTTCGGTTCCGCGGCCGTGTTTTGGGTTCGAACGCGTTTTGGCAAAACCTCACCGAATTTTTTTTGTCGGATTCGGGTGTGTTTTGGATTCGGGTGTTTTTTTCAAAAAACACTAAAAAACAGCTTAAATCATAGAATTTGGGGGTCATTTTGATCCCAAAGTATTATTAACCTCAAAAACCATAATTTACACTCATTTTCAGTCTATTCTGAATACCTCACACCTCACAATATTATTTTTAGTCCTAAAATTTGCACCGAGGTCGCTGTGTGAGTAAGATAAGCGACCCTAGTGGCCGACACAAACACCGGGCCCATCTAGGAGTGGCACTGCAGTGTCACGCAGGATGTCCCTTCCAAAAAACCCTCCCCAAACAGCACATGACGCAAAGAAAAAAAGAGGCGCAATGAGGTAGCTGTGTGAGTAAGATTAGCGACCCTAGTGGCCGACACAAACACCGGGCCCATCTAGGAGTGGCACTGCAGTGTCACGCAGGATGGCCCTTCCAAAAAACCCTCCCCAAACAGCACATGACGCAAAGAAAAAAAGAGGCGCAATGAGGTAGCTGTGTGAGTAAGATTAGCGACCCTAGTGGCCGACACAAACACCGGGCCCATCTAGGAGTGGCACTGCAGTGTCACGCAGGATGTCCCTTCCAAAAAACCCTCCCCAAACAGCACATGACGCAAAGAAAAAAAGAGGCGCAATGAGGTAGCTGTGTGAGTAAGATTAGCGACCCTAGTGGCCGACACAAACACCGGGCCCATCTAGGAGTGGCACTGCAGTGTCACGCAGGATGTCCCTTCCAAAAAACCCTCCCCAAACAGCACATGACGCAAAGAAAAAAAGAGGCGCAATGAGGTAGCTGACTGTGTGAGTAAGATTAGCGACCCTAGTGGCCGACACAAACACCGGGCCCATCTAGGAGTGGCACTGCAGTGTCACGCAGGATGTCCCTTCCAAAAAACCCTCCCCAATCAGCACATGATGCAAAGAAAAAGAAAAGAAAAAAAGAGGTGCAAGATGGAATTGTCCTTGGGCCCTCCCACCCACCCTTATGTTGTATAAACAAAACAGGACATGCACACTTTAACCAACCCATCATTTCAGTGACAGGGTCTGCCACACGACTGTGACTGATATGACGGGTTGGTTTGGACCCCCCCCAAAAAAGAAGCAATTAATCTCTCCTTGCACAAACTGGCTCTACAGAGGCAAGATGTCCACCTCATCTTCACCCTCCGATATATCACCGTGTACATCCCCCTCCTCACAGATTATCAATTCGTCCCCACTGGAATCCACCATCTCAGCTCCCTGTGTACTTTGTGGAGGCAATTGCTGCTGGTCAATGTCTCCGCGGAGGAATTGATTATAATTCATTTTAATGAACATCATCTTCTCCACATTTTCTGGATGTAACCTCGTACGCCGATTGCTGACAAGGTGAGCGGCGGCACTAAACACTCTTTCGGAGTACACACTTGTGGGAGGGCAACTTAGGTAGAATAAAGCCAGTTTGTGCAAGGGCCTCCAAATTGCCTCTTTTTCCTGCCAGTATAAGTACGGACTGTGTGACGTGCCTACTTGGATGCGGTCACTCATATAATCCTCCACCATTCTATCAATGTTGAGAGAATCATATGCAGTGACAGTAGACGACATGTCCGTAATCGTTGTCAGGTCCTTCAGTCCGGACCAGATGTCAGCATCAGCAGTCGCTCCAGACTGCCCTGCATCACCGCCAGCGGGTGGGCTCGGAATTCTGAGCCTTTTCCTCGCACCCCCAGTTGCGGGAGAATGTGAAGGAGGAGATGTTGACAGGTCGCGTTCCGCTTGACTTGACAATTTTGTCACCAGCAGGTCTTTCAACCCCAGCAGACCTGTGTCTGCCGGAAAGAGAGATCCAAGGTAGGCTTTAAATCTAGGATCGAGCACGGTGGCCAAAATGTAGTGCTCTGATTTCAACAGATTGACCACCCGTGAATCCTTGTTAAGCGAATTAAGGGCTGCATCCACAAGTCCCACATGCCTAGCGGAATCGCTCCCTTTTAGCTCCTTCTTCAATGCCTCCAGCTTCTTCTGCAAAAGCCTGATGAGGGGAATGACCTGACTCAGGCTGGCAGTGTCTGAACTGACTTCACGTGTGGCAAGTTCAAAGGGCATCAGAACCTTGCACAACGTTGAAATCATTCTCCACTGCACTTGAGACAGGTGCATTCCACCTACTATATCGTGCTCAATTGTATAGGCTTGAATGGCCTTTTGCTGCTCCTCCAACCTCTGAAGCATATAGAGGGTTGAATTCCACCTCGTTACCACTTCTTGCTTCAGATGATGGCAGGGCAGGTTCAGTAGTTTTTGGTGGTGCTCCAGTCTTCTGTACGTGGTGCCTGTACGCCGAAAGTGTCCCGCAATTTTTCTGGCCACCGACAGCATCTCTTGCACGCCCCTGTCGTTTTTTAAAAAATTCTGCACCACCAAATTCAAGGTATGTGCAAAACATGGGACGTGCTGGAATTTGCCCATATTTAATGCACACACAATATTGCTGGCGTTGTCCGATGCCACAAATCCACAGGAGAGTCCAATTGGGGTAAGCCATTCCGCGATGATCTTCCTCAGTTGCCGTAAGAGGTTTTCAGCTGTGTGCGTATTCTGGAAAGCGGTGATACAAAGCGTAGCCTGCCTAGGAAAGAGTTGGCGTTTGCGAGATGCTGCTACTGGTGCCGCCGCTGCTGTTCTTGCGGCGGGAGTCCATACATCTACCCAGTGGGCTGTCACAGTCATATAGTCCTGACCCTGCCCTGCTCCACTTGTCCACATGTCCGTGGTTAAGTGGACATTGGGTACAACTGCATTTTTTAGGACACTGGTGAGTCTTTTTCTGACGTCCGTGTACATTCTCGGTATCGCCTGCCTAGAGAAGTGGAACCTAGATGGTATTTGGTAACGGGGGCACACTGCCTCAATAAATTGTCTAGTTCCCTGTGAACTAACGGCGGATACCGGACGCACGTCTAACACCAACATAGTTGTCAAGGACTCAGTTATCCGCTTTGCAGTAGGATGACTGCTGTGATATTTCATCTTCCTCGCAAAGGACTGTTGAACAGTCAATTGCTTACTGGAAGTAGTACAAGTGGGCTTACGACTTCCCCTCTGGGATGACCATCGACTCCCAGCGGCAACAACAGCAGCGCCAGCAGCAGTAGGCGTTACACGCAAGGATGCATCGGAGGAATCCCAGGCAGGAGAGGACTCGTCAGAATTGCCAGTGACATGGCCTGCAGGACTATTGGCATTCCTGGGGAAGGAGGAAATTGATACTGAGGGAGTTGGTGGGGTGGTTTGCGTGAGCTTGGTTACAAGAGGAAGGGATTTACTGGTCAGTGGACTGCTTCCGCTGTCACCCAAAGTTTTTGAACTTGTCACTGACTTATTATGAATGCGCTGCAGGTGACGTATAAGGGAGGATGTTCCGAGGTGGTTAACGTCCTTACCCCTACTTATTACAGCTTGACAAAGGGAACACACGGCTTGACACCTGTTGTCCGCATTTCTGGTGAAATACCTCCACACCGAAGAGCTGATTTTTTTGGTATTTTCACCTGGCATGTCAACGGCCATATTCCTCCCACGGACAACAGGTGTCTCCCCGGGTGCCTGACTTAAACAAACCACCTCACCATCAGAATCCTCCTGGTCAATTTCCTCCCCAGCGCCAGCAACACCCATATCCTCCTCATCCTGGTGTACTTCAACACTGACATCTTCAATCTGACTATCAGGAACTGGACTGCGGGTGCTCCTTCCAGCACTTGCAGGGGGCGTGCAAATGGTGGAAGGCGCATGCTCTTCACGTCCAGTGTTGGGAAGGTCAGGCATCGCAACCGACACAATTGGACTCTCCTTGTGGATTTGGGATTTCGAAGAATGCACAGTTCTTTGCTGTGCTGCTTTTGCCAGCTTGAGTCTTTTCATTTTTCTAGCGAGAGGCTGAGTGCTTCCATCCTCATGTGAAGCTGAACCACTAGCCATGAACATAGGCCAGGGCCTCAGCCGTTCCTTGCCACTCCGTGTGGTAAATGGCATATTGGCAAGTTTACGCTTCTCCTCCGACAATTTTATTTTAGGTTTTGGAGTCCTTTTTTTACTG